>NC_057809.1:584527254-584673077 GCF_018294505.1 Triticum aestivum | reverse complement strand
GTAGTGCTATTTTGCTAATGAATAATGCTAAAATTAGTGATTAATTCCTGTCAAATGCATGTTTTTCATTGGCTTGGCCCTCCCCAAGCAGTTTTAACATCATTCGGCCCCGTTGATACAATTTTCTTGGCTCCGCCATTGGATGGAATAGTGACTTCACATTGCGATCACATCCAAATTGTAGGGGATGGAGTGCTTGTACTCCAAACTTTCTAAAGCCCCGTCAGCTTTATTTTCGCTTTGACGGAATTCGAATGTGTGGACCGGTTGGCGCGCACGCGCATGTGACTCGGTTGGCTTGTGCGACACGCAGGCCGTGTCGTGTCCAATACTAGCATGATATTAGTACCTCTTTCTCTGGTGAGGCGAGCCATGGCAGGGAGGGCAGGGCAACACAACATTGGATGACGCTGCGCGTGTGCACGCACATAAATCTTCGCCTGCTTATCTTTAAAATTATTATCATTATTCGGAAATCTTCACTTCGTACAAGTTGCAAGGCCGCAGAATAAAAATGTCCCGGCTCGTGCCACACGTATTTTACTACTGTACGTGATAGGTCAACCATGTAAGTACTACCGTGACAACATAGTACTCCCTCCGTTTCAAAATACTTGACTTTAATTTATTTAAAAATGGATGCACCTATATACTAAAAAATGTTTAAATACATTTATATTTTGATAAATAAAATGCATGTATTGTGGAACGGAGGGAGTACAAATCAAGGAGGGAGCCGCATCTTCCTACTTGCGCGAGAGCGACTTCCGTTATGTTGGCTCCAAAAATGTAGTGCGACTGTTGCCATTTGAGAATCAGTACCGACTCTAGTAAAGATTGTGCTGCTACATGTGTTGTGTCATGAAAAATGAAAAGGTGCTTTTAAGCAGGGACATGCATAAATTGCATGTATGGATACATTGTTGCATGCGGCCAATATTCTATTCTCGCTAAAAGAAAAGGAATTGCAGCTTTCTTATAGTATTCCGAAGCAAAGGGAGCACTATAAAAACGTTTGTCCCTTTTTTTTTCTCTTGGCCGATTTGCCCTAAATCCAACGGCCGCCTCTTCATTGTCGTCTTCTTTTCTTCCTCGCCCAGCCTAACCCGGCACTCGTCACCCTCCGCCATCGGCCTATCTGCTTGCCGTTGTCATCCATGGACAGCGGCTCTGCCACATCGTCTCATGGCCTTGCCCTGCCCGACCCGCCCTCTCCGTCGTGCTATCGTTGCATCGACCATCCCCCATTTTCCTTAAAAGCCTCCTGGCTTCGGCGAGCACCCCCGCACACACACCTGTCAAACCTCCGTCTCGTCTTCATGCAAGGGGCTGCCACAGACGGCAATGTCATCTTTGTGTCAAGCTCGGGGCTGACATATTATCGATCGAACCTAATTTATTTGTACTCCCTTTGTTTCATAATATAGTGCATATATATCTTTTGAAAAGTCAATTTTTACATACTTTGACCAAGTTTGTAGATAAAACTACTTATATCTACAATATGAAATATGTATAATGTGAAAACACGTCTTATGATGTAATAATATGTATTTGGTATTCAAGATATATATGTTTTTATATGCAAACTTGATCAAAATTTGTAAAGTTTGACTTCTCAAAAAAATATATACGCACTACATTATGAAACGGAGGGAGCATCCTAAAGCTGCGATGATTAATTAGGATCGAAAGAGAGTAGATTTTCTCGAAAAGATATTGCAAATTTTGTTCCGGCGCCACTTTACCACCACTTGGCACTTGGCCTACCATTTGAACCGCGGTAACACCACTAACTAACCCCGAGCTTTTAACCCATTGCATTAGCGACGGCTGACAAAGCGATTAACCAACCCCAAGACGGTCAGGCAGTTTCCGCTTCGTCGTCTTCTCCGGGTCCTCCACCTCGTCGCCTCCCTCTCTCCACCCCTCGAACTCCTCGCCCCGCCGGCTCCCAAATCCCGCCTCCCCGCCTTAATCCCCTCCCACCGCCGACGCGGAGGAGACCGGCCACCAGCCGTCTCGCCGCCGGATTCGGCCGCCGATCGAGGGCTGCTTGCCTTGCTTTGGGTGCTCGGATTGGATGGCGGGCCGGTCGCGGGGCCCCTGGTCGGCGTAGCGGGCTGGCCGGCGCCATGTTTGCGCCGAGGAAGGTGGAGGACGAGATGGCGCTGGGCAGGCAGAGGACGGTCAGGTGAGCCGCGGCGGCCTAGCTGCCCGATCTGCTGCTTTTGGTCAGGGATCCAGCATTTGGGGCCGTGCTTCGGCGCGAGCTTCGGGGCTGGGGGCCCGGCAGCATCAGTATGATTCGTGTCGTTATTCTGTTAGAGCAGGCAGTTGCAGTGTCTTAAATTTTAAGTTGTTAAGCTATACTGTAGGCTGTAGCATGGAGCTTTTCCCCTTTTTGGTTGATCTGGTCGGCGTTAAAGTAAAAGGCAGCATCACATAAAGTAAAACTGTTGATTGAGAACCCAATTCGTGTTGAGGTACAGTAATCTTCTGAACCGTTTTGAAATACAGGGATCCAGCATTTAGGACTGTGCTTCGGCGCGAGCTTCGGGGTTGGGGGCTCGGCAGCATCAGTATGATTCGTGTCGTTAGTCCGTTAAGAGCATGCAGTTGCAGTGTCTTAATTTTTTTGAGTTGTTAAGCTGTACTAGCATGGAGCTTTTCCCCTTTTTGGTTGATCTGGTCGGTGGAATTTAGCATTTATGGATAAAGTAAAAGGCAGCATCACATAAACAAATACTGTTGATTGAGAACTAAATCTGTTTTGAAGTACAGTAGTCCTCTGCTTTTTTGATATGGAATGGAGAGTATTTCTTCTGAATTGTAAAAAATTATTATGCATGTTCTTAGTAAGGAATATGAAATTGCAACCAAGTGAGATGCTCTATTCCATGTACTGTGTGTTCTGAATGGTTCAAATGCCATCTTTTGTGATGCTGCTGCCATTCACAGGTTCTATGATGAGAGGGCAAAGCCAGCGATACCGATCCAACAGAAACAGGCAGCGTTCGCTGCTAGTAAACTCGGCGTCGCGAGCTCAGGGAAGAACAAGATTTTTGTGGGAGGGGATGCGCAGCAGTACAAGATTTTCGATCCGTCAAGTGACTTCATCTTGATGTGGAACCGCATTTTCCTTTTTTCGTCCTTCCTTGCTCTATTTATAGACCCCCTGTACTTTTACGTGCCCAAAATCGTCTATGGCGACACCTATTCCTGTGTTGGGACAGACAGACATTTAACCATCATCATTACATTCTTCCGATCAATTGCCGATCTCTTGTATGTGGTTCACATCATAATGAAGTTCAGAACTGCTTTTGTTAAAACGAGCTCAACCTTGCGGGTTTTTGGAAGAGGAGACCTTGTCACAGACCCTAAAGAGATTGCATGGAAGTATTTGAGATCTGACTTTGCAATTGATGTGGTGGCTGCATTGCCTTTGCCGCAGGTAACTTGCTAGTCTTCCTTTTTATTCTAATAAATGGAATATTAA
This sequence comes from Triticum aestivum, assembly GCF_018294505.1. Lineage (NCBI taxonomy): Eukaryota > Viridiplantae > Streptophyta > Magnoliopsida > Poales > Poaceae > Triticum > Triticum aestivum. The sequence continues at coordinate 584,669,575 of NC_057809.1, read as the reverse complement.
CAGTACTAATGAAGTAATGATCCCTGGTTTTAGGACGTTTGTCGTGATTGTTAGTATTTGCAATATTTGATCTTATTTAACGCAGATGTGCTATATTAAGCATGAAATTGTAAGATGAGATTGAACTCAAATAATTTTCTTCAATGCAGTTGCAGTCCAGGCATTTTCTGAAACTATGTATCTTTACTTTATGTGCAGATCATAGTCTGGTATGTGATACCAGCTATCAAGTATTCTGGTGCTGAGCATAACAATAACATTCTGGTGCTTATAGTTCTTGCTCAGTATCTTCCAAGACTATATCTCATATTCCCTTTAACTTATGAAATTGTCAAAGCTACTGGAGTTGTCGCAAAGACTGCCTGGGAAGGGGCTGTATACAACCTGCTACTTTACTTGATAGCTAGTCATGTACGGTATCTGTATGCAAACTTTCATCATTTCGTATCTTGAAGTTCAATTTAAAGTCAAATGTATTGCTCAAGTTTTCATCCTTTATTCTTTCTTATGTAGCAAATTTCTTAGAATCCCTGTTCTTTTTCATTCAGGTTCTAGGTGCACTATGGTACTTGCTATCTGTTGATCGCCAAACAGCCTGCTGGAAAATGAATTGCAGGAATGGAAGTGATTGTAATATTAGGTACCTAGACTGTGATACACCAAATCAGACATGGGCTAGTACGACTGATCTCTTCAGCCGCTGCAATGCTAGCAATGACACCATCACCTTCGACTATGGCATGTTTCAGCCTGCTCTGTCAAATCAAGCGCCTGCTCAGGGTTTCTTGAGAAAGTTCTTCTATTCCCTTTGGTGGGGTTTACAGAATCTAAGGTATTTCTGTCGTGGACATCTTGATATTGTAGGGTACTAAATACTAAGTGGGAAACTTAGGTTGCAGTTTCCTTTAAAAATCGGCGGCTCTTTGATATCGTTATATACTTATGTTAGTTGAAAGTTTTGATGAGAACCTCAGAGCATTATGTGTTAAACAAAATGTGTTCGGATCTTACTCTTTCAGTCCCAGTTGAATGTACATTGCAAAATTAACTTAGAAGTTCTAATCTTGTCATTATCAGTTGCCAGGATCGGTAAGTGGTTCTCTAACATGGTATATGTTTCGTCCATTTTCTGTACAGTTGCTACGGCCAGACTCTTTCTGTGAGCACCTACATTGGTGAGACACTGTACTGTATATTCTTGGCAGTACTCGGTCTTGTCTTGTTTGCGCATTTGATTGGAAATGTGCAGGTACATTTTATACATACTTAATTATGCTCTGTACATTATAAAAGTTTGTTATTCATGAGCATGAAATTCATCATTTTAGTCATAATGTATTAATGTAAACTGTTTTTTTAGAATATGTTATCTTACATTATTTTTATTATTATTCCAGACCTACCTGCAATCTATCACTGTGAGGGTTGAGGAGTGGAGATTAAAGCAAAGAGATACTGAGGAGTGGATGAGACATCGTCAACTTCCTGATGAACTGCGGGAAAGAGTTAGACGATTTATCCAGTACAAGTGGCTTGCAACTCGAGGTGTGAATGAAGAGTCTATATTACAGGTTCTACCAGCGGATCTACGGCGTGACATTAAACGCCACCTTTGCTTGGATCTTGTTCGCCGGGTAGATACTTTTACAAACTTTTCTACAAATACATAAAACTGCATGTTTGAAACTTCCGGGTTTGCCCTTTGGACTAGACTTCTTGTTATTATTATCATGTGCTAATCTCTCTTTCTACTGTGAGGTTTCAGGTACCCTTTTTCTCCCAGATGGACGACCAACTTCTAGATGCCATATGTGTGCGTCTTGTATCATCACTGTGTACAAAGGGCACATACATTGTCCGTGAGGGTGATCCCGTGGCCGAGATGCTTTTCATCATCCGCGGGAAACTGGAGAGCTCCACAACAAATGGTGGCCGCACAGGCTTCTTCAATTCAACTACGCTGAAAGCTGGTGATTTCTGCGGTGAGGAACTTCTTGGATGGGCTCTTGTCCCGAAGCCTACCGCCAGTTTGCCGTCATCCACTCGCACAGTGAGGGCACAAATAGAAGTGGAGGCCTTTTCACTCCAGGCTGAGGATCTCAAGTTTGTGGCCAGTCAATTTAGGCGGTTGCACAGCAAGAAGTTGCAGCACACTTTCCGATACTACTCACACCATTGGAGAACCTGGGGCGCGTGCTTCATCCAAGCTGCCTGGCGGCGCTACAGGAGGAGGAAGATGGCGAAGGACCTGAGTATGAGGGAGTCATTCCATTCCATGAGATCAGAAGACTCGGATGGTGAAGATGACCCTCCACCAAAGAAGAATATCTCTCTAAGAATGATGGCCGGGAAAGTCATGGCTGGGAACAGGAAAGGGCTTCAGGCCATAAAAGAGTTGCCGACACTAAAGAAGCCGGACGAGCCAGATTTCTCGCTCGAACCCTACGAGTAAGGTATAATGGTCTATCCAGAACGGTCACTGATCCTCTAGCCCTGCTACCAAGTTAATCGTCTTTGCTGCATTGAGGAGACTGTAATCCGGTTGGAATTTGGATTCGCAGAACCGGTCATTGATGCGAGAATTCTAATTAACACTGAATCCCAAATGCATCGTGGGAGACCTTACGAAGAGATGCTAAACAGATTATATACTACACATAGATATTCTAGTCATCGTTATGTTGTACATTCAAGATGTGTATCTGTGTTTGTAAAAGTCTTGGTGCCTCAGCACAGGGCGCCGCTACACTGACTGTCTCAGCTTCAAAGAAATGCTGACATTGAAGCCATAGTATGAAGTACTCCTTAAAGAAATACAAGAGCGTTTAGACCAGTGATCTATAAACACTCGAGGGAGTACCTTTTTGGAGTCTTTTTAGTACGAGGTTTGCTATTTTGTGTAAAGAAATGCAGAGCATATCCTCCATCAGGCCATCACACTGTCTATTTCCATTTGTTAAAGCTTGAGTAAACTGTCAGCAAATTATTTTTTGACGCTACTGATTCTGCCAGGCCTCGTTGCTGTAGCTGAAACTGAACATGAATTTAGCAGAAAGCTACCAGTTATTGAGCATTGAAGGACCAAAATTTAATTGAAAGAATTGGCAGGGGCCGCGCGAACGCATACCCCCTCTACCACAAATTACGACGTCCACTCTCCCACTTGGGGAGATGGTAGGCCAGCGCATCCACGAAGTGCAATGTGGACCACTAGCCTAGGCCACGACTCTTCTTGATCAGCCGTCGACCCCGTCCAGGTAAGTATGTTGCAAGGATGCACCAGGGGCTCATTATATAGCAACCTCTCCCTCCCCTGCCTCCTCTTGTTGGCGAGGTGGTACTAAACAAACTAAGAGCGCCGTGGTGTACTGGTGCAAGGTCGTGGGCCTGGTTCTGATGGGCTTCCGGTGCTCAGGCCTAGTTCATTAGAAAAACTCTCTCTGGAAGGTAGGCGTGGGCTGTCCGCGGCGAGCGCTACCCACATCCAAGCCCACATAAATCATCTTCATGCCCTAAAAAAGGAAAAAAAAATCATCTTCGTGGACGTCCACGGGTAAAAGGTGCTGAAACGACGTGGACTGTCCTGCCATGGCCGAGAGGAGCCCCCGCCCCCGGCCATGGCCACTACAAGATCCCCGCTCGTGGCCACCCACTGCCCCCGCATCACGGGTTCTCCTGATCCACTGCGGCAAGTTCTGCAGTCATAGCAGCGGCGGAAACGAAGGCAGTGAAAGGCCGGCATGGCCGCGCGGGGGAGCACCACCGGAGGGTGTTGGGGCCGGGAGGCCAGGTGCTTCTGATGCCCATCGACGGCAAGCGCCACGTGTGGCACAAGGGTTTGGCGATATCAACGAGGTCTGCAAGAGCCCCGAGGACCCAAGAAGGGAAGAACAAGGTAAGCAGATGCGCAGTCTTTGAAGATATATTCAGTTCTCTCCTCTCTGGTTATTTTTGATGTTTTCAGATTATGTAGTAGTAGTAGTAGTTATGTACGAGAGAACGCAATCTTGCTGTGCACAAACTAGTGCGTTTTCCATATGAAGTTCATCCATGTCAAATCTTTGTGCTGACTTGTAGGAACGCTGCTGCAAGATGAGTTGTGCCATTGTGTTTGTCAAAGCAGACTTGCATAACAGGTAGCGTATATCAGTATATGTGTGTGTGCCTAAGCTAGTATCGCTCACTTTGGAAATGAAATTAAAGCTTGGTCAGCTGGAAGGAAGCTCAGCTGTTGGACAGACCAGATAAGAGTTCCTTATATACATTGGGGTTCTCTGTTAATTTTGCTATGCTAGTCTAACTGATGATACCCTGAACCCTGCACCCCGTCCATGAGATCAGAAGACCCGGATGGTGAAGATCGATGTCCCTCCACCCAAGAGGAATGTCTCTCTAAGAAATAAGAATGGTGGCCGGGAAAGTCATGGCTGGGAACAGGAAAGGGCTTCAGACCATAAAAGAGTTGCCGACAGTAAATGCTTCTCGGTCGAACCGTACGAGTAAGGTACTCCCTCCGTTCCAAATTACTCGTCGCAGAGATGGATGTATCTAGAACTAAAATACATCTAGATACATCCATACCTACGACAAGTCGACAAGTAATTCTGAACGGAGGGAGTATAATGTTCTATTCAGAACGGCCACTGATTCTCTAGCTCTGCTACCAATTTAGTCTTCTTTGCTGCATTGAGGAGACTGTAACCCAGTTGGAATCCAGATTCGCAGAACCGGTCGTTGATGCGAGAATTATAATTAACACTGAATCCCAAATGCATGGTGGGATTCCTTACCAAGAGATGCTTAACAGTTTAAAGTACACATAGATAATATAGTCATCGTTACGTTGTACATTCAGATGTAGAGTATCTGTGTTTGTAAAATTCTTGGTGCCTCAGCACAGGGTGCCGCTACACTGACTGTCAGAGCTTCAAAGAAATCCTGACATTGATGCCATAGTCTGTACCATTTTGGAGCCTGTACAGTAGAGTACAAGGTTTGCTATTTTGTTGAAAGTGTAGACTGTAAAGGCCACTTGAACATCAACTTCAGGTAATGCTGCATATGCGTCTCATCACACTGTCTATTTCTAAACTGTCACACTGGATTGAGTGACCTGTCAGCAATTTGAAACACCATATAAGCTGACTCTGCAAGGCCAGGATACTAAAGCAACTGAAACTGAACGTGAATTCAGCACAAAGAACCACTAAAGTAGGAAGGACAAAAATTTAATTCAGAGAATTGGCAGGGGCCGCGCGAACGCGTACCCCCTCTACCACAAATTACGACGTCCACTCTTCCACTTGGGGAGATGGTAGGCCAGCGCACCCACGAAGTGCAATGTGGACCACTTGCCTAGGCCACGACCCTTCTTGATCAGCCGTCGACCCCGTCCAGGTAAGTATGTTGCAAGGTTGCACCGAGGGCTCATTATATAGCCAGCTCTTCCTCCCCAGCCTCCTCCCGTGGGCGAGGTGGTACTAAACAAACTAACTTTTTTTTTGAGAAAACTAAACAAACTAACTTAGAGCGCCGTGGTGGTGCAGCTGGTGCATGGTGGTGGGCCTGATTCTGATGGGACTTTCGGTGCTCAGGCCCAGTTCATTAGAAAAATGATCTCTCTGGCACAGAACGCCTATTTCATCAAATGGGCTGTCTCCACCCTTAAAAAAAATCAAATGGGCTGTCTCCACGAGAGCTGCAGGTAGACGCAAGAGGGTTTTAGGGCCGGAAGACCAGGTGCTTCTGATGCCCATCGACGGCAAGCAGGGATTGGCGATATCGACGAGGTCTGCGAGGTCTGCGAGAGCCCTGAGGACCCAAAAAGGCAAGGACAAGGTAAGAGTGTGTATTTTCTTGCTGATATGAGTTACCTGAAGCCATGGACTGATTATGATTCCAAACTGACAGAGGGAGATGTGTGCAGTCTTAGAAGATGTATTCAGTTCTCTCCTCTCGGGTTAATATTGATGTTTTTCAGATTATGTAGTAGTAGTAGTGGTGGTGGTAGTAGTAGTAGTGGTAGTGGTAGTAGTAGTAGTGGTAGTGGTAGTAGTGGTGGTAGTGGTTTTGAACTTTTTTCGAATTACTAATTTTTTTTTTGCATATAGGGTGCGCTGGTACCCAGGTTCTCCTTTGTATTTTCCGTACTACTCTATGAGAGACTATAATCTTGTTGTGCACAAACTAGTGCGTCTTTCATCTGAAGTTCATCCATGGTCAAATCTTTGTACTCCCTCTGTAAACTAATATAAGAGCGTTTAGATCACTACTTTAGTGTTCTAAATGCTCTTATATTAGTTTACGGAGGGAGTACTAACTTGTAGGAACACTGCTGCAAGATGAGTTGTGCCAACGTGTTTGTCAAAACAATGGGTGGGTGCTTCAGACTTGCATAACATGGTATCGTATATGTGTATGTGCCCAAGCTAGTATAGCTCACTTTGGAAATGAAAGCTTGGTGAGCTGTTAATTTTGCTATGCTAGTCTAATTGATGATACCCTGAACCCTGAACCTGAAGCTTCAGTTACAGGTAGGACCTCACGCCGGGAGGAGTTTTATTATGAGAAGCTCCAATTTTCCTTATTCTGAATTTTGCAGGTTATCTATTGTCCTAGAGATTGTAATACGGTGAGCACACATTGAATAAACTAGCATCTGATGCTTCTAATTAATTTTTACACTCTTGAAGCATGGATGTTAGCAATTGACAGAGTCATGCACGTATGCAGTTGGTGTTCTAAAATTTTGTATGCTCTGAAGACAGAAAATATATCCACGTGAACTCTGAAGACAGAAACGGGTACTCTGAACCCTACGTTCATCGCTGTGTGACGCTAAGTGTTTTAAATCTTGCAGGACCAGATATAACCAAAATATGTGGACATCCTGCTAAACACACTTGTCCCACAGAAATCATACGTGGGCACGTGCGGGCCACAATATAAATTACCACAATTTCCTGCCGTGCTAGACGGGCAGTAATTATATAACTAGTGCAAATGTATTGTTCCGTGCGGCCTAGAAGCACTTCATCTCAATTTCTCATGTATTTATTCTGCTTATGTATCTTTACTTAATGTCCAGATCATAGTCTGGTACTCCCTCCGTTCGGAATTACTTGTCTCGGAAATGGATATATTTAGAACTAAAATACATCTAGATACATCTATTTCTGCGACAAGTAATTTCGAACGGAGGGAGTATGTGATACCAGCTATCGTACTCACTGCTGAGCACAACAATAACATTCTTGTGGTTATAGTTCTTGCTCAGTACTGTATCTTCCAAGACTATATCTCATATTCCCTCTAACTTATGAAATTGTCAAAGCTACTGGAGCTGTTGCAAAGACTGCCTGTGAAGGGGCCGGCAGGACAACTGCCCTGGAAAAAGCACTTCGTGGTTATGCGAATGAGAAGACACCAACCGTCATAGTACCTGTAGTCGGAAGCACATTTGATTCACTTGGGGAGGCGTACGATTTTTACAATCTCTGTTCATGGGAAAAAGGGTTTGGAATCAGGTACGGCAAAAGCATGCTAAATGTGGAGAGAATAAAGTGCATGCAAGAGATTGTGTGTGGTTGCTCGGTAAGCAACATGCTTCACTAAGTCAACTTTACATATATTGTCCGCATCTTTGCTGATTAGTACCTACAGCAGCCAGTACACGTGAAGAACGAACTAACAAAACATTTGATTTGTCTGTGAAAACTTTAGGGTGTCCCCAAAAGAAGCAACACACGAACCTGTCGCTGCCGATGTCCCGCAATGATAAGGTTACTCCGGACAAATGACAATGGCTGGCATATTAGTGAGCACAGAGCATCCCATAATTACTCACTAACGGAAAATTGTGGCGAGAAGCTGTATTGGCCTTCACACAGACATATTGACATATACACAAGAGATGTTGTGAAGCAGCTGCGCGGAAACAACATAAGTATTGGTAAAGTGTACAACATAATTGGTAGTTTCTTCGGCGCAATGAGCAACGTGTCATTCAGCAAGAGAGCTTTGAGGGGGCTGTGTGGACAGATCAGCAGAGAACAAGCTGATGATAATGCGCGCAAAACAATGGAAGTTTTTGCTGAGCTTGGAGCAAAAGACTCTGGCTTGTACTACAGGGTGCAGCCAGATGAGGACAGTCGGATAAGGAATTTGTTGTGGTCAACAGGAGCAAGCAGGTCTCAGTACCATTTCTTCGGAGATGCAATAACATTTGACACCACGTACCGGACAAATATGTATGACATGCCTTTCGGCTTATTTGTGGGAGTCAACAAATCACTTCCAGACTATTATCTTTGGCGGCGTCCTGGTTCGAGATGAGACAGTTGAAACCTTTGAGTGGGTATTCACCGAGTTCATCCGTATGATGGGTGGTAAACACCCATAAACTGTACTTACAGGTTAGACAACATACAACCCGACACCTTCCAACTTCTTACATTTCACATGTATTTATTCGGCAAATATAACAATTATGGTAAAAATCAACTTCTGGATTCAGATCAGTGCAGGGCGATGGAGCTAGCACTGGAGAAGGTCATGCCTGACACAACTCACAGGTGGTGCAAGTGGCACGTGCTCAAGAGTGCAAAGGAAAAACTTGGCCCACTTTATACAAAACGAAGCAAATTCAGATCAGAGTTTCACAAGATAATCCAACACATGCTAACAGTTGATGAGTTTGAGACCGCATGGAAGGATCTGGTAGAAAGTCATGGTTTACAAACACACCCTTACCTCACAAACATCTATGAAACAAGGGAGAAATGGGCAAAGCCATACTTCAACGGCAAATTCTGCGCGAAGATGACAAGCACACAGCGCAGCGAGAGTGCCAACCACATGCTGAAGGGTTATGTCCCAGCAAGTTGCCCAATGCACCTATTTGTCCGTCAATACATGAGGCTACTTTTCGATAGGGAGGCAAGTGAAAACTATGAAGAGAGGCGTACAAAAATAGTAAGATTTCCAACTAGCTTCATGACCTTGTTTTGTTTTTAGCCGACTACTACATCTCATGTTACTAATTCTTCTTTGCCTCAATGCAGACATCCCCAGTAATGAAAATGAATGCACCACTTGAAATGCATGCCAGTGAGATATACACCCGGGTTATGTTCGATAAGTTTGGCGATGTTGTGTATGAATCAATGCAGTACAAAGTAGAAGAGGTCTGCAAGGGAGAAACTTATTTGGTACGGCGATACCATCCAGAAAAACATGAGAAATGGTGCAGAGTAGTATACAGGGTAGAAGTTGACAAACTAGCAGACAAACTGAGGTGTGAGTGTGCTAACTTCGAGCACACAGGCTTGCTTTGCTGCCATTCAGTGAAGGTACCAAAAAAAGACAAACTTTCCCATCAGTTAGAATACCGTAACTTACTATGATTTTTGCTTTGCAGGTCCTCGACTTCCTTGGTATAGACCGTATACCAGCACAACATATTTTGAAACGATGGACAAAGGACGCACGAGATGTTCTACCAAATCATCTATCACACCTCCAGAAGGACAGCATTTCTCTGAACTCAATTACATTCAGGCACTCAAACTTGTACACTCATGCTCTCGAAATTGTGCGCTTGGGTGATTCCAACACAGAAGCATACAAGTGTGCCATGGATATCCTAAAGAAAGCAATGGACACATTGACTCCAATAGCAGCCTTGCAGGATGGTATGGGCTTGGAAGCAAGAATTGAGACACAAAAAATAAAACAAAAAGATTTGGTTCCCCTGTCTGTCCCCTACAACACAGCGTGCAGTGATGCTGAAGGAAGTGCAGTTGGTAATTTCAGTGGCCTCAGAGCTCCAGAACACAAACGGAAACCAGGGCGACCAACCACCAGCAGGGACAAACCTCCATACGACGACCGGAGTGCAAAGAATAAGTCACACACTCCTAATGTGCATGCTGCGAATGATTGTGGCACAAGTAAGCGAACTCGCTTCTGTAGTATATGCCGGGAACCAGGGCACAAGAGCCCCACATGCCCGAAGAGAGGTGACATGCCTCACAAAGAGAGGAAAGAAGCAAAATGCTCAAATTGTGGGGTTGGTGGCCACAGGAAGAATACTTGCAACAAGATTAAGGTCATCCTGCATGTTGTTCCATCTACTGGATTCGACCCAAGCACCATTTGTGAATGATTATACTCTACATTGCAAATCTATCTTGATGAGGGCTCTGCAGCCATTCGTTTGCAAAACGAGAAAAGAAATTGTTAAAAAACAGTTGGTAGTTTTCCGTCCTGTGAGGTGTATCAGTATGCTTCATGCAGAAATAATGTTTCAATTTGTTGTTTTCATAAATTAGTAGCTGTGGTTGTTTTCCAGCCTGCAGTCGCTTCCCTGTAAAGAACATATGGTGGTTTTCTGTCTTTTGAGATGTATCATCAGTATGCTTCATGCAGACATAAATGTTTGAATTTGTTGTTTTCATGAATTAGTAGCTGTGGTTGTTTTGCAGCCTGATGTCTCTCCACCTCCGTCTGTGCTTCCGATACACCTTTGCTTCCGCCCTTAATGACCGTCCCTCCGCTAACGACCGTCCCTCCGTTAGAAACAAATGTCGTCCCTCTCCCATCTCCCCTCCCATTAAAATATCCGTAGACTACTGTGGCAGTATACATCACGCGCTAATACTCTGGACCCGATGGACGCCAGCCGATTCCGTGAGCAGGCACGGACGAGCGCTCTTGCGAATTATCGCTGTATACAATCTGCTACTTTACTTGTTAGCTAGTCTTGTACGGTATCTATATGCTTTTATAGGCAACCTTTCATCGTTTGATATGTATTGCAATTTTATTAGGATCCCCTGCTCCTCTTCATTCAGGTACTAGGTGCACTGTGGTACTGCTAGGAGTATTTGTTGCTCGACTGTGATATTACGCCAAATCAGACATCGGCTAGTACAACTTATCTTCAGCAGCTGCAATGCTAGTACTATATCAATAATAAAGGTCCAATGTTTAATTTAGAGAATTGGCAGGGGCCAAACAAACACATAAATCCTCATCCTCACAAATATAAAAGATCAATATTTAATTTAAAGAATTGGCAGGGGCCGCGCGGACGCGTACCCCCTCTATCATAAATTATGACGTCCACTCTCCCACTTGGGGAGATGGTAAGCCAACGCATCCACCAAGTGCAATGTGGACCACTAGCCTAGGCCACGACTCTTCTTGATCAGCCGTCGACCCCGTCCAGGTAAGTATTTTGCAACAGTGCACTGAGGGATCATTATATAGCATTCTCCCCCACCCCTGCCTCCTCCCGTTGGCGAGGTGGTACTAAACAAACAAGACACAGAGGGTTTTTTTTTAGGTGCAGCCGGTGCAAGTTCATGGGCCTGATTCTGGTGAACCTTCGGTGCTCAGGCCCAGTTCATTAGAAAACGATCTTTGGGAGAAGAGTTTGTACGTTTTTTGCATAGAAGGTTGATTTCAAATGGATTGTCTGGGCTGGGTAGATGATCCACGGTGGTCAGGCCTCGTGGGCTCAGGTGGAGGATGTTGCAAATAATAAATATAAAGAGGAGAGTACGAGATGATGATCCCATAATTATTTACCATGGGATCACGGACCCCTTAACCTTGGAGACGTTTGCATGCCATGAGGCTCTTGCTTTTGCAGATGACCTGGGACAGCAGAGAATTTGCGTGGCATCGGACTGCCAAGAGGCGGTTAATGATATCAATAGGGGAACAGGAGGCCCCAATGCTGCGTTGGTACATGAAATAATGAACCATTGTAATAGTTTTATCACTTGCACTTTTGTTTTCGAGCATAGGAACTTCAATTTTGAAGCTCACCATCTCGCCAAGTTTGCTTGTAATCTACATATAGGTTGACATGTTTGGTTGTGCAATCCCCATGACCCCAATCTTGTACCTATGACAATTACTTCTGAATAAATAAAGCAGGCGAGATTTCTCAAAAAAAATAAAATTAACAAGTTGGAGCCAATGATGATCGCATGCAGCTGAAAGATTTTTTTTTCGCGGGTACACATGCGGTTAAAAAGTTACTGTGGATGCATACTAGCGAATACTCCTTCCTTCCCAAAATATAACACAATTGACTTCCCACGGTCTTTAATGCATAACTTTGATCACTAATATATAAAAAATTATATGAATCTAGCATGTATAAATAGTATCACATATTTGTCGTGCAAACTAGTTTTATTTTATATATCTTTATACTAATTATTTAGACATGCTACAAGTGAAAATCATAGTTAAAATTATGTCAAACAGTCCCTGCAAATTTTTTTTTTGTCAAAGAGCAAAACAAAAAAAAGTCAACCGCGCCTTATATTTTTTAAATGAGTGAGTACTTTTTTCAGAACAACCGAGTAGCTTTAATTAAGGATTATATACTTTTTTAGAATTAATTAAGGAATATATAATTTTTTAGTCTAGGAATATATACATGGGAGGAGGACGCGAGTTCTAATTAAATTGCATGGAGACTTGTAAAAACACAAGGTCGTGGGTCTGTTTCCTGGTGGACTTTCGGCCGGGTCCGAGTGGGGTACATCTTCCAATCGTGCGCCTGTGCGCCTCTCTCGAAAAAAGCAAAAGAACAGCAGTGGAGCTCCCCGCTCTTGTCTCACCTGTCCCCTTGCTGCTTCAACAGCGAGCACAGCAGGCCCCAGCACGCTACCCCAGACCACATTTGCAAGCAATCCTATACTCCACTAATTAGCAGCCACCTCGGCAACTGAAAGGTAATTTGCAACATGCTGATTCTGGAAGGCCAAGTTGATGCAACTAAAACTAAACATAACTTAGTAGAAGGCCTCTCAAGGATCAAAATTTGATTTAGAGAATACCTCCTCTACCACAAAATACAACGTCCACTCTCCCACTTGAGTAGATGGTAGGCCAACGCATCCACCAAGTATAATGTGGACCACTAGCCTAGGCCACGACTCTTCTTGATGCCGTCGACCCCGTCCAGGTAAGTATGTTGTAAGGGTGCACCCAGGGCTCATTATATAGCTGGCTCTTACTCCCCAGCCTCCTCCCGCAGGCGAGGTGGTACTAAACAAAACTAGAGCACCGTGGTGTTGCAACTGTGGGGTGCGAGGTCGTGGGCCTGATTCTGGTGGAGTTTTGGTGCTCAGGCCCACTTCTTTGAGAAAACGGTTATCCTTAGAAGAGAGAGAGAGTGTGTGTGTGTGTGTACGCTCGTTTTTGCATAGAGCTTCAAAAAGTGGCAACGTGTACCAGCGGAGGGGTTGGACATACTGTGATAGTGATGTTTGACTGTCAGAGCTTCAAAGAAATCCTGACTGGAAGCTTCAAAGAACATTGCAATGTGCATCAGAAAAACCAAGTGTTATATGGCAAAAGATTGAAATCTATCACTTCTTTCAATTATCATCTAGACATGAGGTCTGTGGTTTCCGGCGAAAAGATATGCTCTACATGATGATCTTTCAGGATTCAACAAAATATACCTGCGAAAAGGCCACGCGCCTTGTAAGAGAAATAAGTTGAGAAATGCAACCATAATACCATAAAATTGGTTTACCTGTTGCTATCATATACGGAGTATATAACTGGGTAAACTGGAGAGTTCTCAATTATATGCAAAAACTTCTTCAACTTCGTGTTCAACTGCCAACAGAAAGCGTAAGCTACAAGTGACCAAATGTATGTACAGAGAGAGTATTTAAGGAAAATCAGAACTCAGCACCAAGGGTATAGAACTACAGAACTTTAGAAAATTATATGGTTCCCACGATCATAAGTAGCAATATTAAGTGAAGCAAAGACGGCTCTATAACCTGCAGCATAGCTACGTACTCTGTAGAAATCCATCAATTCATCCGCTCTGAACTTTTGCTCCTGAACCATTGCTGGGCAGAGGAGGAACAGGAGCAAGGGAACATGGAAGAGGAAGAAGAGGGCAGGGTAGGAGATGGGATTCAGGGTGTGCCAATAAATGAAGAAAAGAAGAAGGAAAGTTCATAGGAACTGAGACTGGGGGCTGAGGAATTGATATGAACAGTGGTCATCCTTTCATGAAATGGAAATTTACATACATTTGCACAGTTGAGAAATTACATACCCTTTGGTGGGCAAAATGAAGCATCAGCAAGAAGAGCGTGCTATGGTACACAGATACGAAATACGCGGGCGGATGGCAGGTGCCCCATGCATTCAGATGACCCAAAACCAAGCAACAAACGAACCGAGGACCAGCCCAACCACAAGGAACAGCACTATGACGATCCCCGCGGTCTCGGAGTGGTGTATGGGCACGGCCTTGGGCGCGAGGATCATGAGCACGGAGGTCAGGTACCCGTTGGTGAGCCCGAGAAGGCAGGTCAGCACGGTGACCGGGATCTCGGTGCGGAAGTAGCTGGGTCCGTGCAGGCAGCCATAGAAGAGGGGATAGAACAGGAGCCTCGAGAACGAACCGGCAACGGCAACATTGGAGTTCTGCAGGAGGTAGATGGCCGGCAGGCACTTGCCGATGAGATCAAACACGTTGTAGGCGCTGATGAGCATGATGGGGTACCAGTCCTTGAGCGCATCCGAGTGCACGTCCTCCGTGATGAACCCCGGAAATATGGACAGGGTGACTGCATAGATGAGAACCACTCCTATCCCGTACCACTTCACCGTCCCGACAATGCTCCACAGCGTCGACCTCCAGGCAGGCCCCGTCATGCCGCCGCCCACCTCCGCCTTCTGAGCCCTCTGCTTGATGTTCTTGTAGTACACCACGACGGGAAGCCTGCGCGCCACGTTGTAGCACACTATGCAGATGATCATGACCACCATGCCAACCATGAAGTACAGGATTGCGCTTTGCCTTAGCCCATTGGGGTCCTGAGGGAAGCTCGCTTTTGTGATCACTCGAAGTGCTGAGACAAGTACACCTGTGGAACACAGATCATGAAAACAATGCATCTAGCATCAGCCCATCACATAGATCCTAATATATGCCTCCGACATTTTGACAAACAAAGTAGATGCTAGCAAGTTCCAAAGTCGGCAAAGCACAATCTATATATGCTCCACTGAAATTTGAAACCACTTATTGGTTGTTCTAACAGATTTTATAGTACCTGCTGCACTGTCAGTTTATACTCTCAAACTCTTCAGCTCGATAAGGCTGTATGCTGCCTGATTTCTGCCTGATTTCTGAACAAACAACCAAACCAGTTTCTAGTCTAGGGGCAATTCAGAAAACTAGCTACAGGGCAAAAACAAACGAACCGGAAGAAAACAGAGGGGGAGAAAGGGGACCTGAAGCGGCGGTTCCGGCGACGACAGCCTGCATGTAGCGCTCGGGGAGCTCCCCGGCGAAGCCGATGACCCCGCCCTGCACGAGCGCGTCGGCGACGCCGCACATGACGGTGGCGGCGACAGTGACGTCGAAGGCGCCGTAGAGGCGCGGGGTGCCCTTGACGTAGACGGCGTCCATGACGGGGACGACAAGGAGCGCGAGCGTGAAGAGGGTGAGCCCGGTGTTGATGCGGGCCGGGGCGCTGGACTTGGGGAAGACGAGCACGATGAGGAGCAGCGGGAGGAGGCAGGAGAGCATGTAGGAGACGGAGAAGACGCGGTCAACGGGCGCGCCCGGGTAGAGGTAGGAGAAGTAGTCGACGGCGGTGATGTAGGCGTTCCAGGGGAGCAGGAACCCGGCGCCGAGCGTGAAGAAGATGAGGTAGCCGACCCCGAGCCGGTCGGCCGGCGGGGGAGGCGGGCGCTCCGCCTCCGCCGACCCCGCTGGCGGCGGCAGCAGCGCCGTCGTGGCCTCCTCGTCGCCGCCGGCCATGGCTTGGTCGGGTGGATTTGGGAGATCTCGGATGGGTGGACTTGGGGGATCTGGACAGGTGACTTGTTTTTTTGGGCTGCTCGAGAGAGAGAGAGTTCCGGCTTTGTGGGCTTTCGTGTAGTTGAGGAGGTTCGTGCTCCTACGCTACGCTATGCGACTTTTAATGTAATGATGCACATGTTGCATTCTTTATTGTGTCCCTGACAGCCGTGTGCCGACTGGTGATTCTTTGCTTGATTTTTTGTCTTTGCTTTATCCCCCATGTGGCATCACGCTATCAGCTATGATCAATATACACACGCATACACTTATTCCTATGAACACACGCATCCCCTACCCCTGTGAGCATCTCCGAAAGACTGAGCCGGTATATCATTTTGAAATTTACGAAGTGACCATAGACGCCTCGAGGTCGACGGAAACATCTCCTCCCACTGAAAGCGCATCACGGGAAATTCTGAAATAAATTCAGAAATAAATGCAAACACCAGGATTTGAACCCTAATGGGCTGGGATACCATAATCCCTCTAACCATCCAACCACAAGTTGGTTCGCCATGTCCAGGTCGTTGCTAATGCGAGGTCGAGTCATTGTCGTGTTTTTTTTCATGATATTGGGCTGGCGATCTGTTTTCTCTCTCTTTGTAATCCACTCACATTCCTCTCCAAAGCCTCACATCTAGTGGGCCTTTGTTTTTTCGTCGTCGGCTGCGTTTTTCTATTTCTTTTCACAGGTCTGTGCAATGACTCAATTCGCACTTCACCTCGGCTTGGTGAGGACGTCCTGGCATGGGAACCAGAACGGAATGGTATTTTCTCTGTCCGAAGCGCGTATCGGCTGGCTCTCAACGATCGTCTTCATCAATCTTCAGTCGCGGCGAGCAGGGACCGGACTGGCGACGAGTCGTCTGAGCTTTATTATTGAGGTGCCCTGCTCCTCCGAAGGTGCGTGTGTTTGCGTGGCGTATGTGGCTACTGATTGTTTACCCACTTGGACTAATAAGCACCGTCTTAAACTTGAAGTCTCTAATCTGTGCCCGTTGTGTGCTACCGAACCGGAGGACACATTCCATGCTCTATGTAGGTGCCCACGAGCAGTCGAGCTGTGGCGAGCAATGGCAAAACAATGGGATATTCCAGACGTCCGGAGGCTAGTGAACACAGGGACGAATTGGCTCCTCCATGTGTTGGCGGAGCTGTCAGAGGAAGGACGCTTGTGTACGATGATGATGCTATGGAGATGTTGGCATGTGCGCAACAAGATCGCCCACAATAAACGTCCGCCACCAATCAAGGTGTCGACCCGGTTTCTCTCCAGTTATATTACCTCCCCGCTAGTCGTACAAGCCAGCCCTCGTGCTGATCATGTCAAAGGTAAAATGGGAGCCGGCCAACTAAGCAAGAACAGTCCGTTATCACATGTGCGCTGGGAGCGAAAGAACCTTGCCTGGGAGCCTCCGCCGACGGGCTGGGTGGCGTTGAGCAATGATGGTTCTTTTTCGAAAGTGGACAACACAGCAGGAGCTGGCATGGTGCTTAGAGATGAAGGTGGTGCAATTATATACTCCTCCTACCGTGAGTTTGAAAGTGCAACTATCCCTGGGTGGTTTTGGTAATTTCTAACAACATATAGCTCATTGAGCTAATGCTATTTCAAGATAAAAATTTCAGGAAAGCTCAATGACTGGCATGGCATGGATTAGAAAGCGGACCCTTCAAAATGCTAAGGACAAAAGATTGGCTCAAGCTCAAAGCACAAGACTCTACATTTTCTATTTCAGTGATCCAAGATCACATGAGTCTATAGGAAAAGCCAATACTATTAAGAAGGGGTGAGGAGTTGCTTAATGAGGTTCTTGCTCAAAATGCTTAGTGATATGCTCCACAAACCCTCCACTACTTTCTCACATCCACATATGTCCAAACCAAAAAGTCTAACTCGGCCCTACCGAAATTTCATATCCAGAGCCACCGAGTTCAGTTGACATAGCCACTGCCAAAAACCCTAGTCTTTTCGGTCTCACCGATAGGGATCTCGGTCTCACCGAGATGGGATTGTAATCTCTCGGTTTCCCTTTGTAACGTTTCAGTCAAACCGAGATGAGCGATCGGTCCCACCGAGATTGCAATGCAAACACTCTGTTTCCTTTTCATAACGTTTTGGTCCAACCGAGATGAGCGAATCGGTCCTACCGAGTTTGCCTGACCAACTCTCTGTTTGTTTATTACCAAAATCGGTCTCACCGAGTTTGTGTAATCGGTCTCACCAACATTACGTTATACGCCCTAACCCTAATGAAATCGGTCCCACCGAGTTGACATGTCGGTCCCACCGAAATGCCTAACGGTCACATTATGAACCAAATCGGTCTGACCGAGTTCTCTAAATCGGTCCCACCGAGTTTGGTGATTTGTGCGTAATGGTTAGATTTTGTGTGGAGGCTATATATACCCCTCCACCCACTCTTCATTCGTGGATAGAGCCATCGGAACATGCCTACACTTCCAATACACATTTTCTGAGGGAGAACCACCTACACTTGTGTTGAGGTCAAGATATCCCATTCCAACCACATAAATCTTGATCTCTAGCCTTCCCCAAGTTGCTTTCCACTCAAATCATCTTTCCACCAAATCCTATCCTGTGTGAGAGAGAGTTGAGTGTTGGGGAGACTATCATTTGAAGCACAAGAGCAAGGAGTTCATCATCAACACACCATTTGTTACTTCTTAGAGAGTGGTGTCTCCTAGATTGGCTAGGTGTCACTTGGGAGCCTCCGTCAAGATTGTGGAGTTGAACCAAGGAGTTTGTAAGGGCAAGGAGGTCACCTACTTCGTGAAGATCTACCCTAGTGAGGCAAGTCCTTCGTGGGCGACGGCCATGGTGGGATAGACAAGGTTGCTTCTTCGTGGACCCTTCGTGGGTGGAGCCCTCTGTGGACTCGCGCAACCATTACCCTTCGTGGGTTGAAGTCTCCATCAACGTGGATGTACGATAGCTCCACCTATCGGAACCACGGATAAAAAATCTCCGTGTCAACATTGCGTTTGCTCCCTTAAACTCCTCCCTTTACCTTCATGTGAAATTGTTTTACATTCCGCTATTATACTCTTAGAATTGCATGTGTAGGTTGATTGCTTGACTTGTGCAAAGTTGCTAAAATCTGCCAAGAACTAAAATTGGGAAATACTAGATTTTTATTTGGTCAAGTTGTCTAATGACCCCCCTCTAGACATACTTTCGATCCTACAAGTGGTATCAGAGCTTTGGTCTCCATTTGCTTTGATTTCCATAGCTTTTGGTGGTCATAGCCTTGGTTTTACAACCTTGGAGAGTATGGCGTCTAGCGAGGAAAATTACCACCGTAGATATCCTTACTTTGATGGTACAAATTTTGCTAGTTGGAAGCATAAGATGAAAATGCATATTCTTGGACATAACCCTGCCGTTTGGGCTATTGTGTGTATTGGCTTGCAAGGTGAATTCTTCGATGGGAAAGAACCAAACCGTGAAGCTACCGCAGAAGAGTTGAAGATGCTACAATACAATGTTCAAGCGTGTGATATTCTCTTCAACGGATTATGCCCCGAAGAATTCAACAAAATCGGCCGTTTTGAGAATGCATAGGAAATTTTGGTACTTTGATTGATATGCACGAAGGTACCGACTCCGTCAAGGAATCCAAATTGGATGTGCTTCAAAGTCAACTTGACAAGTTCAAAATGAAGGATGGTGAAGGTGTCGATGAAATGTACTCTAGGCTTGCTCTCATCACAAATGAGATTGCCAGCTTAGGAAGTGAAGAGATGACCGATAGATTCATCATCAAGAAGATCCTAAGAGCCTTGGATGGAAAATATGATACCGTGTGCACATTGATCCAAATGATGCCCAACTACAAAGATCTCAAGCCAACGGAAGTCATTGGAAGAATTGTTGCTCATGAGATGTCACTCAAGGATAAGGAAGAGCTTCACAATAAGTCAAGTGGTGCTTACAAAGCCTCGTGTGATGCTCCCACATCATCAAGTGAGAAGCAAACCTTCAATGAAGAATTGAGTCTAATGGTGAAGAACTTCAACAAGTTCTATAAGAGTAGAAGCAAGGAAAGAGGTTCCAAGTCAAGGTCCTACAATGACAAAAGATCTTCTAGTCGTAAGCGTAATTGCTACAATTGTGGAAGACACGGACACTACTCCAATGAGTGTATGGCTCCCTACAAAAGAAGAGAAGATTCTCCCAAAATAAGAAGTAGAAGAGAAGAATCACCATCAAGAGAAAGGAGTAGAGATGATCATTATGAACAAAGATCCTCTCGGAAAAGCAAGGATTCGGAAAGGAAGGATAAGTCATCAAGGAGCTACACAAAAAGAAGACATCAAGCTCATGTTGGTGAATGGGTATCCGGTTCCGACTCCGACCATCACTCCGACTCCGAATATACTCAAGATGAAGGTGTTGCCGATCTAGCACTTGTGTCAACCAACTCCTATGACATATTTGACTCACCAAATGAAGGAATTGGGAGATGCTTCATGGCTAAAGGTCCAAAGGTAATACACCCCGAGTATGTTGATTTCAATAGTGATGAAGATGATTTGCTAGGTGATGATGATTTACTTGTTGACAACTCTAGTTATAAGAACTATGATGAAACGTTAATTAATCATGCTAATCAAGCTAAAACGAATGATGATGATAAGAAGGAGATTGAGTGTCTAACTAAAGAATTAAACACTCTTAAGTTAGCTCATGAAACTACCTTGGAAGATCATCAAGAACTTTTAAAGACTCTTGAGAAGCTACGCTTTGAGAAGCTCAACCTTGAGCAAGAGCATGAGTTTTTAAAGGCGATCAATGATGAGCTTCGAAAGAAAAGTTCTTCTTACATTGCCAAGCGTTTACTCCTGTCTACTTACATGCCACAAGTTAAATCTAGCAACAAGAACAAGAAAGATGCTTCATCTAGTAGTAACAACAATCATGCTAAATCCAATGTTGTTGCTTCTAGTAGTTCTCTTGATTCCACTAATGATTCTCTTAGCCAAGTTACACTTGAGCAAGAAAATAGCTTATTGAAGGGAATTATAGAGAAAGGTGTTTACAAGAGCCTTGCCGGAAGTAAGCAATTTGAGGAAATTGTACGCAAGCAAGGAAGACATCGGAAGAATCAAGGTGTTGGTTTTGAACAAAAGTTCAATGCCAATGGAGTTGAGTGGGAAGAAGATCAATACCCCAAGACGAAGTTTGTTCCTAAACAAGAGAAGTATGATCCTACATCTTTCAAAGGGACACAAGCTCAAGATGATCTTCCACCACAAGACCACAAGCAAAAAGGCAAGGACAAGCTTCAAGAGGAAATTGATGCATTTGAATAAGCACCTAAGACCTTGGTCAAGTGGGTTCCCAAGACTACATCAAGTTCTACTTCATCAAGTACGACTACAACTCCAAGGATTCCCATCAAGATGGTGTGGATCCAGAAGAAGAAGAACTAGAGAGTTCTTGAGGGTGACTCAGTCAACATACTTCACTCCTATCATTTTAGCGAGGACAAGTGCAAACAACTTCCATATCTTGTACTAGTTTAAGCAGTCACAAACCCTTTTGTTGTAAGACAAGGGACAAGGTAACCTAATGCTTTCATGGACAACATCTTGTGTACACATCACTCTATGTATATGGATATCCTTGTTTGTTCCTTGTGGGACTAACCCGTGTAGGTATTGAAAGTGCAACTCACTCCAAAGGATTGCCCTGAATGATCTACATCTCCATTGAGCATCCACATCTTCAACACCTACATAATGTCATCATCGACAAAACCCAAGGTTAGTTCATCCCTCTTAGGGGGGATATCACATCTAGGGGGAGCTTTACTCTAATTAATTGAGCTAAACCAACTCTAATGGTGTGAACACAACAATGCTTTATGTAAAAGTGGTAACCCAACTTGTGCTTAAACGATGAGTATGACCTATGATCAAATGTTCTCATTTGACTCCTAACTCAATATACTCATATATAGATGACCTAGTCATCGCCAAATTGCTTGATAGATGCTAGAGTGTTTGTGCATGTTTTGTCACATATTTCATTTGCCATTTTAATTGTGTGAGCATGTTGGATGCATATTTTATTCATTCAAGGACATCCATTTGTTTCTTTGATTGTTTGGCTCTTTCTCTTTTGCCAAATGGATGGACAAGAATGCCTAAGAACTCCCTCTAGCTATCTATGCTTTTCTCGTCTCAAACTCTATTCATGCTACATCACAAAGTTTGATCAAGTCAGATTCGAACCACTATGTGTGAGGAGCACTCGGAGTCCCGATTCGTCATAGACTTAAACTTCCATAACCTCTTTGTGCATTTCGGTCTGACCGGTTCACCCCTTTCGGTCCTACCGAGATCACTAAGTTGATGTAGGGTTTTCAATCTCGGTGCAACCGATTAGAACCTTTCAGTCACACCGAGTTGCAGTAACTGCTTGCAGTTTTGCATCTCGGTGTCACCGAGTCGTTCCACTCGGTCACACCGACAGGGTCAGGTTATATATACCGACGGGCCAACTTTTGGAAAAAATTTCAAACCTCTTCGCCCGCGCGTAACCTGCTCTGCCTCCTCGGGTCTCCGGATCGTCCTCTCGTCGCCAGCGACCTCCCGCCGCTGGTCTCCGCCGCCGTTAACGGCAATCTGCCCTGTCATTGCCGCCGTAGCAAGTTCGCCGCCGAACTAGGGTACGAACTTGATCTTTGTGCTAATCCATAACTCTGATTCTTAGCACATTGCTTTGCCATGATTCTTGCCACGATTGAAATCATCCTATCCAGCGAAAACGTCCCGTAGATTAGTTTTGATTTGACAATTTAGGGTTAGGTCTCTGCCGAATTCATCCGGGACCGACCGAGTTGTAGAAATCGGTCTCACCGATTTGGCTTAGGCCAGAGCACATGCGTTTTCGGTCTGACCGAAAATCGCAAATCGGTGTGACCGAGTTTGATTCTCTGTGAAACCCTAGCAGTCTCGGTGCCACTGAACTGTGACTCGGTCTGACCGAGTTCACTAGTTTAGGTTCCAAAAGCTGCTTCAGTATCACCGAGTTTACAAATCGGTAGATCCGAAATGCTTTCTGTGAAGAACTAAAACTAAGTTTTTAAGTCATCTGTTTTGCAAAACTCATGTACTTTGTGATACTCATCTTCTCTACCTCATCTATAATCTATTCACAAGGTTTGCTGACTGGTTGCCTGCAAGATGTTTGACCAGAGTGACAACCAGAACAAGTCTGAACAACAGGTGCAGATGAGTGAGGGTTCTGATCCCTCTAGCAGCTATGATGAGGGCAACAGGAGCACACCAAGCAACTTGCCAAAGGCTGCTACCAGGTCAAGGAAGAAGAGAACTTCTGACTCAGAGGATGAAGATTATGTGGCTATTGAAGATGAAGCCACTTCAAAGAAAAAGGTGCTAAAGAAGGAGTATGGCACTGCTGCTGCAACTAAGCCAGGAATGAAAACAAAAATGCCAGCAAGAAGACAGCCTATGTCAAAGCCAAGAAAAGTTGCCACATGTGAAACCATGAAGTTCACCATTGAATCTGAAGAAGAAGCAGCTGGTGAGGATAAGAAGAAGAAAAGGGCAAGAACTACTAAAGCCAAAGTTCTTGGCAAGCCCTCAACGAGGATTGGTTCTGCAGAAGAAGAAGAATAGGAGGATGCTGCACCAGAACCCAAAGCTCAAAAGCTTATGGGGGATGCAATCAGATCAGGGGCTGCTCCATCAAATCCCAAAGCTGCTCCCAAGGCATCTGCTCCAGCTCAGAAGCCCAAGAGAAGCACTAGAAACATTCCAGCCGCAGAGAAGAACAAGGCCCCAGTGCCTGAAGCTGCTGAAGAAGATGAAGCTCAAGTGTTGAGGACGCTGAAACCTAAGATCCCTAACCACAATGATGCACACCCAGTTGCAGAAAACATGAAAATCAGGAAGGATGTAGGATTCAGACTATGGAGACAGTCTGATCCATATGCTATCGGGAGAAGAACTGCTGTGAACTACAGGTTTCACACGAAGGAACAACAAGATTTTTATGAGACAGTTCTGCTTGACAAGAAGCCCATTGTGTGTGACATGAGATGGGTTGACTGGGAGTTCATCAAGGAGAATGAGGATCACTTCCCTGATGTACATGATAGCTTCAAGGCATGTGGAGTTGAGACTTTTGTTGCCCATAAGCTCACTAAGTGGAATGATGAGCTCATTATGCAGTTTTACTCCACTGCCCACTTCTATCTAGATGGAAGGATAGTATGGATGTTTGAGGGTACTAGATACCAGTCTACAGTTGATGAGTGGGCCAAGCTTATCAATGCTCCTGAGGAACATGAGAATGACTTGGATATTTATGCAGAGAAGAAGAAAGACCACAATACAATGGCCAACATGTACAAAGAGATCCCAGATGCTGCTTTGGATACTCATAAGTTTGGATCTGTCCACTTCTTGCTATCTGGTCTCCCTACCATAAACTGGTTTCTAAGGCACACACTACTACCCAAGTCAGGTGATCACAAGATGATCAGAGGACATGCTATAAACTTGCTGCATATATTTGATGTCCCACAGAAGTTCAAGGTCATGAGTTTGATTGTAGAGACAATCAAGAGGACTGCTGCTGACCAGAAGAGAAGTTGTGGGTATGCCCCACACATTCAGGAGCTCATCAACTCAAAGATGGGCATAGGCACATATCTTTTGGATAAGGAGCAGCTGACCATATACCCTGAAGTTGAAGACAACACAGTGGTGATGAATGAGAATGAACCATCTTCAGCTCAAGCACATGAGAAGAGAGAGAAGGCTAAAGCTGAGAAAGCTGCAAAGATGCCAACTATAGAAGAGGCATCTCAGGTATTCTTGAAGAGCAAGCAAGACCAGGTTGGATATCTGATCCAATCCACCCTGAGGATTGAGAAGGGCTTGGCCACCCTGACCAAGAACCAGGAGAGTTTGGAGAGGATCATTGAGCAGAAATTCTATGACCTTGATGTCAAGGCAACAGAGATCCAAACTGCAGTTGAGCAACTTCAGGAGGAAGTAGAGGAGAAGAAGGGAAAGTCTACCACAGATGCTTTTGCTAGAGTTCCCAGAGGCCAGAGATCTGCTGCAGTGCCCATGACAGACACTAGAGCTACAACATCAGCACTAGCAGCTACAGCTCCAGTTCCACCTCCAGCAACTACTCCACCAGCTCCAGCTACATCATCTGAAGCTTTCATCCTTGGAGTTCTCCCAACACCACCTCCCGAAGATCAAGCCTGAGAGTCGTTTAGCACTATGCTTTTTTGAACTTTTTTGGTAACTTGTTGCCAAAGGGGGAGAAAAATGTATAGATCATAGGCTTCGAGAGAGAGTGTTGCCTTTCTATCTCTCTTGCTATTTTGGTCGAAACTTTATTGTGTGCTTGTGTGAGATACTTTATGTCCTTGTGAGGTACTTGTTTGATCATGTGTTTGATCATATGCTACCCTTAATGCTCGTTGGATGATATTATCTCTTATATCCTTAGATGATCATTCACTTGCTTGGTGATGAGTGCATGCTTTTAATTTCTATCATTTTGAGCGCTCCACCAAGATGTATGTGACATGGAAGAGTAACCCATGATCCTAATCAATTGTGCATTTGCATTCAAAAGCAAATCTTAAATAATGCACAAATTTAGGGGGAGCTCTTGCTTATCACATACTTCTCAAAGCGACGATGTTTTTCAATCTTATTCATCATTTGTCGAAGCTTTGATCTATATGTTGTCATCAATTACCAAAAAGGGGGAGATTGAAAGTGCAACTATCCCTGGGTGGTTTTGGTAATTTCTAACAACATATAGCTCATTGAGATAATGCTATTTCAAGATAAAAATTTCAGGAAAGCTCAATGATTGGCATGGCATGGATTAGAAAGTGGATCCTTCAAAATGCTAAGGACAAAAGATTGGCTCAAGCTCAAAGCACAAGACTCTACATTTTCTATTTCAGTGATCCAAGATCACATTGAGTCTATAGGAAAAGCCAATACTATTAAGAAGGGATGAGGAGTTGCTTAATGAGGTTCTTGCTCAAAATGCTTAGTGATATGCTCCACAAACCCTCCACTACTTTCTCACATCCACATATGTCCAAACCAAAAAGTCCAACTCGGCCCTACCGAAATTTCATATCCAGAGCCACCGAGTTCAGTTGACATAGCCATTTCCAGAAACCCTAGTCTTTTCGGTCTCACCGATAGGGATCTCGGTCTCACCGGGATGTGATTGTAATCTCTCGATTTCCCTTCGTAATGTTTTAGTGAAACCGAGATGAGCGATCGGTCCCACCGAGATTGCAATGCAAACACTCTGTTTCCTTTTCGTAACATTTCGGTCCAATCGAGATGAGCGAATCGGTCCCACCAAGTTTGCCTGACCAACTCTCTGTTTGTCTATTACCAAAATCGGCCTCACCGAGTTTGTGTAATCGGTCTCACCGAGATTACATTATGCCCTAACCCTAATGAAATCGGTCCCACCGAGTTGACATGTCGGTCCCACCGAAATGCCTAACAGTCACATTGTGAACCAAATCGGTCTGACCGAGTTCTCTGAATCGGTCCACCGAGTTTGGTGATTTGTGTGTAACAGTTAGATTTTGTGTGGAGGCTATATATACCCCTCCACCCACTCTTCATTCGTGGTGAGAGCCATCGGAACATGCCTACACTTCCAATACACATTTTCTGAGAGAGAACCACCTACACTTGTGTTGAGGTCAAGATATCCCATTCCAACCACATAAATCTTGATCTCTAGCCTTCCCCAAGTTGCTTTCCACTCAAATCATCTTTCCACCAAATCCTATCCTGTGAGAGAGAGTTGAGTGTTGGGGAGACTATCATTTGAAGCACAAGAGCAAGGAGTTCATCATCAACACACCATTTGTTACTTCTTGGAGAGTGGTGTCTCCTAGATTGGCTAGGTGTCACTTGGGAGCCTCCGTCAAGATTGTGGAGTTGAACCAAGGAGTTTGTAAGGGCAAGGAGATCGCCTACTTCGTGAAGATCTACCCTAGTGAGGCAAGTCCTTCGTGGGTGACGGCCATGGTGGGATAGGCAAGGTTGCTTCTTCGTGGACCCTTCGTGGGTGGAGCCCTCCGTGGACTCGCGCAACCGTTACCCTTCGTGGGTTGAAGTCTCCATCAACATGGATGTACGATAGCACCACCTATCGGAACCATGGATAAAAATCTCTGTGTCAACATTGTGTTTGCTCCCTTTACCTTCATGTGCATTTGTTTTACATTCTGCTGCTATACTCTTAGAATTGCATGTGTAGGTTGATTGCTTGACTTGTGCAAAGTTGTTAAAATCTGCCAAGAACTAAAATTGGGAAAAGGCTAGATTTTTATTTGGCCAAGTAGTCTAATAACCCCCCTTAGACATACTTTTGATCCTACAGAGTTACAACACTGTGCAACGCCGTTGCAATCTGAATTAGCAGCTTGTGTGGAAGGCATCTCCTTAGCCATCTAGTGGTCAGCTTTGCCAATCGTTATCCAGTCAGATTGCTCAGAGCTTATTAAGATGACCACTGTGTTAGACAATTAATCCCGTAGGATCTACTTAACAGATCATAAGCCATACATTAGATCACCTTATTGCATCAATCAGAGAGATGGATTGGGTTCTTACCACCAATGGAAGCAGCCATTGGTGTCGACGATGCGAAGTCCCGTGCCTGCTCGATGCAGGCTTGATGTAGATGCTCGCTGCAGGTAGTGGTGTCCCTCCGGGCGCCACCGGCACTACCCTAGAACAGGGGCAGAGCTTGGAGATGATCTTACCATTGTGCAGCGCTCCCCCAGATCTGTTAGGGTTTTGGGGATGTGGAGAGCAGGAGTAAACCGTATGAGAACTAGTCTGACGTAGGTGCCGGCCGCTCCCCCATCTGTTTTTATGTGCGCTGGCGACAGGGGAACAAAACCACTTGTTGGTTAGGACTTAGGGTGCCCCCGATCAGGGCGCGTAAGTTGGGGTCGAGGGGAACGTACGTTGGTTCCTTACCCCTTCCCTTACGTTAACTTATCCTCTGTTTTTCTTTTCTGTTCAGCCCGTTGGGCCTTAGATCAATACCAACATTCTCCCCTTGATCGTTAGGCTCAATAACTTTTGTCCATTCTCCATAGGAATAATATACCAGAGTAAGGTGTTACAACAGCCGATGAAAAGCCATTGAACCTCAATACTCATAGCACACATCCTATTTCAAAATGGAAAACATTTTACTTATTGGGAGTGGTTTATATTAGCGGTCCCATAATTCCATAATCAAGAGGCTTCCAATAATCCCATGTCGGCTACATGCTCATGAAATATATTGGGTGGTAAGCCTTTAGTAAGCGGATCCGCAAGCATATGTGTCGTACTGATATGCTTAACATTAATAGTTTGATCCTGGATTCTATGTCGAACAACACGGTACTTTAGGTCAATGTGTCTGGCAGCAGCACTTGACTTTTGTTATTCGCATAGAAAACTGCGGGTTCATTATCGCAGTACAATGTCAGTGGTTTGAAAATGCTGTCAACCACTTTAAGTCCGGGAAGGAAATTCTTTAGGAATACAGCCTGCCCAGTGGCCTCAAAACATGCTAGATATTCTGCCATCATCGTAGATGAGGCAACTATCTTTTGCTTGGAGATTTTCCATGATATGGCTCCTCCAGCAAGTGTGAATATATAACCTGACGTGGATTTCATACTATCCACACACCTGGCAAGATCAGAGTCTGAATAACTTATAACTTCCAGGTTATCAGACTTTCTATATGTAAGCATGAAATTCTTAGTTCCTTGCATATAACACAAGACCTTTTTTGCGGCCTTCCAGTGGTCCGGTCCTGGATTAGATTGAAATCTGCCAAGCATCCCAGTTACAAAAGCTAAGTCAGGGCGTGTACATACTTGAGCATACATGATGCTCCCGACAGCTGAAGCATAAGGAACCGACTTCATCTAATCATTTTCATTTTGGTTCCTTAGACATTGGAATGCCCCAAACTTATCACCCTTAACTATGGGGACAAGTGAGGAAGAGCACTTATGCATATTGAATTTCTTTAGTACTCTCTCAAAGTATGCCTTTTGCGATAGTCCTAATGTTCCTTTGGACCTATCTCGATGAATCTCGATGTCAAGGACATACGAGGCTTCACCAAGATCCTTCATGTCAAATTTTGAGGATAGAAATCTCTTGGTCTCATGCAGCATATCTGCAGTTGTCCACTTCATCCACATATAGGACTAAAAATGTGAACCTACTGCCTTTAAATTTAACATATATGCAGTTGTCCACTTCATTCTCTTTAAAACCAAAAGTTCTAATAATCTCGTCGAACTTGAGGTACCACTACCTTGAAGCTTGCCTGAAGCCATATATGGATTTCTTTAAACGACATGCCATATGTTCTTTTCCTTCCACGTCAAAACCTTCAGGTTGAGCCATGTAAACTTCTTCTTTTAAGTCACCATTCAAAAATGCCGTCTTGACATCCATTTGATGCAGCTCCAAATCATAACGAGCTACAAGTGCCATGACAATTCTGAAAGAATCTTTGGATGACACAGGCGAGAATGTCTCCTTATAATCGATTCCTTCTCTCTGTGTAAAACCTTTTGCTACAAGTCTCGCTTTGAACCTTTCGACGTTCCCTTTGGAATCATATTTGGTTTTGTAGACCCACTTTCAGCCTACCCTTTTGGCTCCATCAGGAACTTCTACTAAGTCCCAAACATCATTTGAGCTCATAGATTTCAATTCGTCTTCCATGGCTACCAACCATTTGGACGAGTCTTCACTTTTAGTGGCTTCTTTATATGAGGTCGGATCTTGTGCCTTCCCTATGTCATTTTCATCCTCACACATGAAAGTGACATAACCACTAGAGATGGCCTTTTTCTTTTCTCATTGTGATCTTCTCGTAGGCTCATTAGTATGTGCATTTTCTCTTGCCCGAGAAGGCTGAGGATTAACATTGGGTTGAGGCTCATCATTTGGCTGAGGATCCTCATCATGCTGAGGATCTTCATTATGCCGAGGCTCCTTGTCGGATTGAGGATCCACTTCAGGTTCGGGATCACCAATAGGTGTCTCGTGCATATTAGGCATAGGGATAAAGTTCTGTTGGATAGTCGGGGTTGGAACATACACCCGCTTCTCCTCAAGATCAATTGCCCTAACCTCAGTGATTTCATTATCCTCAAAAAACACCGCTTGCCTGGTTTCCACAAACTTGGTGGTATGACCTGGGCAATAAAAGCGATATCCTTTTCCTCTATGAGGGTACCCAATGAAAAAAAACTGTCTTTGGGTCCAACTTCTTAATGTGTGGATTGAATACTTTAGCTTCAGCGAGGCAGCCCCACACACGCAAGTAATTCAAGCTCGGTTTCTTTCCCGCCCACATCTCATAAGGTGTGCTCGGTGCTGACTTAGTTGGAGCAAGATTCAGGATGTGTGCAGCTGTTTTCAATGCCTCCATCCAAAGGCTTACTGGTAAGTTTGCATGACTAAGCATGCTACGTACCATATCCATAAGAGTGCGGTTTCGACGCTCAGTGACGCCATTTTGCTGAGGTTCACCAGGCATTGAATATTGGGCAACAATTCCATTTTCAACAAGATATTTTGCGAATGGTCCTGGAATTTTCCCATAAGGAGCATGCCTGCCATAATATTCTCCCCAGCACTCAGACCGTACTACTTTGATCTTTAGGTTGAGTTGATTTTCAACCTCGGCTTTATAAATCTTAAATTTGTCCAAAGCTTCAGATCGATCACGTATGGGGTAAATGTAGCCATAGCGAGAGAAATCATCTGTGAAGGTAATGAAGGAATCAAAACCATCCATAGACTTTACGTTAAAAGGTCCGCATATGTCAGTATGTATAAGTTCAAGGACCGATGTGGCCTTACTGCTCCTTTCTTAATTGTTTTCACATATTTTCCCTTAATACAGTCAATACAGTTGCCAGCATTAGAGAAATCTAGCGGATGACGTATTTCTTATTTAATCAATCGTTCCATCCCCCCTCGAAATGTGGACCAAGCGACGATGCCACAATTTCAAAGAAGGATTGATACTTCTCGCATTCTTTTTATGATTGCGTTCATTCATATTCATCTCGCAGAGATTCACACACATAGGATAACCAAAAAGATTTAACATATAAAGTTTGCCTCGTAGGACGGCGAGACCAACATCCTTATTGCAATACTTTTAAAAACATTGTTTCTCCCCGAAGGTACAATGAAATCCATAATCATCTAAACATGAAACTGAAATCAAATTCCTACTCAAAGTAGGCACATAAAGAACGTCCTTGAGATGAAGTAGGAAGCCAGTGTGCAACTTCAAGGTGAGGGAGCCCACGGCTTCAACTTCAACCTCCTTCCCATTCGCGACATTAAGTCTTCTTGTACCCCTTAGGGTGTGGCTTATATGGAACCCCTGCAAAGAATTCATGACATGAACAGTCGCACCTGAGTCAATCCACCATGTAGATTCAGAAAAATCAACATATAGAGATTCATCTACAAGAGTGATCTCATCCTTACCCTTTTTATTCAGCTATTTAAGAAAACCCGGACAGTCCGCCTTGACATGCTTTGGTTGCTTGCAAAAATTGCAAAGTCTTTCTCTAGCGGCATTTGTAAGATTAGCTGAAGTAGCCGTTGGAGGAGCGAAACGTGAACAACTTGCCTCGTTGCATTGCTTAGGCTTTTGAGGATTCTTTTTCAAAACTACTTTTTGTTGGGCACATTATTGTTATGAGCATGGTTCTCATGCTTCCTTTTCCCAGAATTAACATGGAAAACTTGATCTTTCTGTTCACTCTTAATTCTCTCTTCCTCTTGAACGCAATGTGCAATGAGTTCAGGTAGTTTCCATTTGATTTCAAGAGAATTATAGTTTATCTTGAATGGATTGAACTGTGAGGGTAGTGACCTAAAAACTAAGAGCACAAGAAGCTCTTCGCTCAAGTCACACTTCATGGTTTTAAGCTTTGCCGCGGCATTGCTCATGCTCAGAATATGCTCCCTCACATTTCCATTTCCTTCATATTTTGCAAGCAGCTTGTGCAAAAGCTCATCTGCATACACTTTCTTTGAGCCTTTAAATTATTCTTCTACCGATTTCAAATATTCGGCAACACTTTCGTTAGCGGGAATAGCCCCTTTAATCTCAGTGGAGATGGAGAAGTTCATAATTAGGAGTGCCATTCTGTTGGACCTCTCCCACTTCTCAACATAAGTGTCGTAGGCTTTCTTAAGCTCAGCATACCTAGTGACATCCTTTTTAGGTTCCACTGGTTTACTTTCCATAAGCGCGAGGTCAACCTCATGCCATCCCAAGTGCAAAAGCAACGAGTCTTTCCAAGTTTGGAAGTTGTTTCCCGTGAGTGGTTCGATATTCTCGACACCACGAGGGCCGGAAGCTGTCATGATTTCAAAATATTATAAGCAAAGGAAAAGAACATCATAATTAAATTAAATTGCACAAAAATTAACCTACGTTGGTTTGATCTATTTTCATGCAAAAGGTAACTCCAAATTATATCACCATTGGGCAGAAAATAATAAGGAATTAACGGAGTGATTCAAAAATTTAAAACAACGTTGGTCTGTATTACAAAAATGACCACATTAATCTCATGTGTAATATCAATTTTCCAACATCAATAATTCATCATTTATTGATATTACCATGAGATGAACATAAATATGCCATAAGATGACACAAACATTAATTCATAAAAGTTTTCTAAGTAAAATTTCTCGTTGGTTCCATTTTATTCAGAAAACTAAAACATAAATTTACAACATTATTTTTCTTGCAATTTTCTATTTATAGCAGTGCAAAAACATTCATAGAAAATCGTAATACATAAAGTACACTGAATAAATAGAAAATTCACAGAACTTTTATTTTAGCCCATCCACCCACGGCAGTCCGTTAAAATTCTATTCCCACGGCCATATAATCATTAAAGACAGGAAAAAAACATTTCTGTTGGGCTGGGACAACCTGGGCAGAAGCCTGACCGAAAAACGGCCTATTAAGCAGCCGATGGCCTGTCTAGAGCCGCTCATCGATCTGGCCCGTTGGATCAAGCTGGCGGCTCATATCGCTTCGGAACAGAGCAAAACCATGGAGTGGTCAAACCCTAGTCATAATCCCCATTTCCCCTGATCCAGCCGGAGTAGCGACGGAGAGAGGGCCGCGACGGCGGCCAAATCTCGCCAGCCATGGCGGCGCGGCAACTGCCCTCGTCGGCGCAGCGTGCAGCGGATCTTGTCCCACGCACTGCTCCGGCGAGCGTGGCTCCAGCATCGCAGCCATGGCAACTTGAGCGGCTGACGGGAGGCATTTCGCCGGCTGCTGCCGGCGCAGGCGTTCAACGACGACAGTGGCGTGCAAGGCACGGAGGCCAGGCGACGCGCACATGCGTGAGCGCAGCAGCGGCAGCTACTGCTTCATTCCGCTCGCCGTCCCGAGGGGCGGCGGTGTTCCGGCCATTCCGTGCCCCAACGGCAGTGGACGTCGGTCCCGAAGGCCGGCATGCTCAACAAACGTAAGATCCAGCCCCTCCTTTGTTTAATTTCTTTCAATTTGAGACATGATTTTGACTTTCTAGGGTTCCAAAATTGGGGAATTTCTAGAGTTAGGGTTCGGCTGACTTTAACTTCGCCAGTTCAATCTAATTGCTAACAGGGACTAAAAGCAGCGTTAATTCACATATCTTGATGTAGAAGCATGGTATTGTTAGACTAACTGAATGGATTAATCATCATTATTGAATCATTAACACTAATCTCCTAGCAAATTAGATCTAAACTGACACCACATAACCCTAGAGATTAAACATTGACTTCAACAGAGGGTAATCTAGCCTTAATCATGAACCATTATCCTTAACCTTAATTATTAGGTCGTAATCATGATCATCAAACTTAAATAGATCATCTTAGGGATCTAATCTAGGCTTAACCATGCTCAAGATACCATTGTTAGACAATTAATCCCGTAGGATCTACTTAACAGATCGTAAGCCAGACATTAGATCACCTAATTGCATCAATCAGAGAGATGGATTGGGTTCTTACCACCAATGGAAGCAGCCATTGGTGTCGATGATGCGAAGTCCCGTGCCTGCTCGATGCAGGCTTGATGTAGATGCTCGCTGCAGGTAGTGGCGTCCCTCCGTCGTGCAATGCTCCCCCAGATCGGTTAGGGTTTTTTGGGATGTGGAGAGCAGGAGTAAACCGTATGAGAACTAGTCTGACATAGGTGCCGGCTGCTCCCCAATCTGTTTTTATTTGCGCTGGCGACAGGGGACCAAAACCACTTGTTGGTTAAGACTTAGGGTGCCCCCGATCAAGGAGCCTAAGTTGGGGTCGAGGGGAATGTACGTTGGTTCGTTCCCCTTCCCTTACGTTAACTTATCTTCTGTTTTTCTTTTCTTTTCTTTTCTTTTCTATTCAGCCTGTTGGGCCTTAGATCAATACCAACACACTGATCAGGGAGACAATAGATCAACATATATGATGATGGTCCAGAAGATTAGATCGTTACTTCGTCAGGATAATAGGGAGTTCATATTCAAGCATGTTAGGAGGGAGCAAGACATTGTTAGCCACTTTTTAGCAACTATGGTAGAATACAGAAGCGCAATGCAGTGTGGCTTCGGTCAGGACCAGACGAGGTGCCTAACCTATGTAATGCAGACTTGGCCGCCGCTTGATGAATTAATTCTCTTTTTCCTCACAAAAAAAATGACTCAATTCTAGTTCTTCTCAATTTTATACACTTTCTTTCGACTTCTAGTATTTGTCTTTTGTTCGTTTCTGTTTTATTTTATTTTTCTATTTCGTTATTTTTTAGTTATGAGCTATTTTTAAATTCATGGTTTTTATTTTTATCTTCTCCTTTTTATCTTTTTCCTTTCTTTCTTTGCTTACTTGTTTAAAATTCATGAACTTGTTTTCACTCTGTCAAATGTTTGCTTTGAATGTCGTGCAAATCCTGATTGCAGGTGTCGGTATCAAAACATGCAGATCTCGGGTAGGGGGTCCCGAATTGTGCATCTAAGGATCGAAGGTAACAGGAGGCAGGGGACACGATGTTTACCCAGGTTCGGGCCCTCTTGATGGAGGTAATACCCTACTTCCTGCTTGATGAATTTGATGAGTATAGGGGTTACAAGAGTTGATCTACCTCGAGATCGTAATGGATAAACCCTAGATGTCTAGCCTGTGTGATTATGATTGCCTCTACGGACTAAACCCTCCGGTTTATATAGACACTGGAGGGGGCTAGGGTTGTACAGAGTCGGTTTACAGAGAAATGAATCTTCATATCCGCACGCCAAGCTTGCCTTCCACGCCAAGGAGAGTCCCATCCAAACACGGGGGAAAGTATTCTGTCTTGTATCATCACGGCCCACTAGTCCGGCCCATGTCACATAGCCCGGACGCTCGAGGACCCCGTAATCCTGGACTCCCTCAGTAGCCCCCAAACCACTCTTCAATGATGATGTGTCCGGCGCACAGATTGTCTTCGGCATTGCAAGGCGGGTTCCTCCTCCTAACACTTCAAAGCATCTGAACCGAAGGGCTATATTCGGCCCTTACATCTTCGGTCTTGGTAAGGTGCACTCTTCGAACAGCTCGGTTTTCATTAAATGTCATACCCTTCGGCTTCTGTGTTCCCATTGCCTCAGCTTCCATGTGGCAAATGAATACGAAGGGTCCAGGTGCTTTTATAGATAACCCCTTGACAATGTACAGAAGGTGCCTATTTAAGGAGATTAGATCTCAGATGCCATTGCACACCAAGCAAACATCCTTCAAACTTGCCTCAAGAAACCACACAATCATGGCCAGCACTCCCAGTTCTTACTCCCGCCCCCACGGCCCTCAAAAAGGTGATTGGGAGAGCTGCTTTGTATCCCATGCCCAGCTAACCAAGCTCCAGGTGCAGGGATACCTCCCTCCCACGGATCTAGTCCCCGTTCGGGCGGGATTAACTTCCCTTAATGGCGAAGCCCTGGCAGAAAATTTCCCAAATCGTTTAGCAGGGGAGTGGGTGTGCTTCGTTTCCTTTCTCTTAAGAGGCGTTGGATTCCCAATCCATCCTTTCCTCTGAGGTCTCCTGGAGTACTATGGCCTCACACTTCATAATCTCACGCTGGGCTCTATTCTACACATCGCGGGCTTCATCACCCTCTGCAAGCTATTCCTAGGCTGTGCTACCTCTTGAGCACTGCGTTGGATTTCCCCGAAGAGGAGAGGATGATGCAGCAAAGTAGCGTAAGTATTTCCCTCAGTTTTTGAGAACCAAGGTATCAATCCAGTAGGAGGCTACGCTCAAGTCCCTTGTACCTACACAAAAACAATAGCTCAACGCAACCAACGCGCTTAGGGGTTGTCAATCCCTTCACGGTCACTTACGGAAGTGAGATCTGATAGAGATGATAAATAATATTTTTGGTATTTTTGGTATAGAGATGCAAAGTGAAAAGTAAAAGACAAAGTAAAAGAAAAGTAATAATAAAGTGATGGAGATTGATATGATGAGAAAGAGACCCGGGGGCCATAGGTTTCACTAGTGGCTTCTCTCAAGAGCATAAGTATTCTACGGTGGGTGAACAAATTACTGTTGAGCAATTAACAGAATTGAGCATAGTTATGAGAATATCTAGGTATGATCATGTATATAGGCATCACGTCCGAGACAAGTAGACCGACTCCTGCCTGCATCTACTACTATTACTCCACTCATCGACCGCTATCCAGCATGCATCTAGAGTATTAAGTTAAAAACAGAGTAACGCCTTAAGCAAGATGACATGATGTAGAGGGATAGTTTCATGCAGTATGATAAAAACCCCATCTTGTTATCCTCGATGGCAACAATACAATACGTGCCTTGCTGCCCCTTCTATCACTGGGAAAGGACACCGCAAGATCAAACCCAAAGCTAAGAACTTCTCCCATGGCAAGAACAACCAATCTAGTAGGCCAAACCAAACTTATAATTCGAAGAGACTTGCAAAGATAACCAATCATACATAAAAGAATTCAGAGAAGATTCAAATATTATTCATAGATAGACTTGATCATAAACCCACAATTCATCGGTCTCAACAAACACACCGCAAAAGGAAGATTACATCAAATAGATCTCCACAAGAGAGGGGGAGAACATTGTATTGAGATCCAAAAAGAGAGAAGAAGCCATCTAGCTATTAACTATGGACCCGTATGTCTGAGGTGAACTACTCACACTTCATCGGAGAGGCTTGGATGATGATGTAGAAGCCCTCCGTGATCGATTCCCCTTCCGGCGGAGCTCCGGAACAGGCCCCAAGATGGGATCTCGTTGATACATAAAGTTGCGGCGGTGGAATTAGGTTTTTGGCTCCGTATCTGATTGTTTTGGGGTACGTAGGTATATATAGGAGGAAGAAGTACGTCGGTGGAGCAACGGGGGGCCCACGAGGGTGGAGGGCACGCCTGGGGGGGGGGGGGGGGGCAGGCGCGCCCCCATACCTCGTGGCCTCCTGTTAATTGGCTTGACGTAGGGTCCAAGTCTCCTGAGTTGTATTCGGTGAGAAAATCATGTTCCCGAATTTCATTCCGTTTGGACTCCGTTTGATATTCCGTTTCTCCGAAACACAGAAATAGGCAAAAAAACAGCAATTCTGGGCTGGGCCTCCGGTTAATAGGTTAGTCCCAAAAATAATATAAAATTGGAAAATAAAGCCCAATATAGTCCAAAACAGTAGATAATATAGCATGGAGCAATCAAAAATTATAGATACGTTGGAGACGTATGAAGCATCCCCAAGCTTAATTCCTGCTTGTCCTCGAGTAGGTAAATGATAAAAACAGAATTTTTGATGCGGAGTGCTACTTGGCATAATTTCAATGTAAATCTTCTTAATTGTGGTATGAATATTCAGATCCAAAAGATTCAAGACAAAAGTTCATGTTGACATAAAAATAATAATACTTCAAGCATACTAACAAAGCAATTATGTCTTCTCAAAATAACATGGCCAAAGAAAGCTATCCCTACAAAATCATATAGTCTGGCTATGCTCTATCTTCACCACACAAAGTATTCAAATCATGCACAACCCCGATGACAAGCCAAGCAATTGTTTCATACTTTTGACATTTTCAAAACTTTTTCGATCTTCACGCAATACATGAGCGTGAGCCATGGATATAACACTATATGTGGAATAGAATGGTGGTTGTGGAGAAGACAAAAAGAGGGGAAGATAGTCTCACATCAACTAGGCGTATCAACGGGCTATGGAGATGCCCATCAATAGATATATATGTGAGTGAGTAGGGATTTCCATGCAACGGATGCACTAGAGCTATAAGTATATGAAATCTCAAAAAAGAAACTAAGTGGGTGTGCATCCAACTTGCTTGCTCACGAAGACCTAGGGCATTTTGAGGAAGCCCATCATTGGAATATACAAGCCAAGTTCTATAATGAAAAATTCCCACTAGTATATGAAAGTGACAGAATGAGAGACTCTCTATCATGAAGATCATGGTGCTACTTTGAAGCACAGGTGTGGTAAAAGGATAGTAACATTGTCCCTTCTCTCTTTTTCTCTCATTTTTTGTTTGGGCCTTTTCTTTTTTTATGACTTTTTTTCGTCCAGAGTCTCATCCCGACTTGTGGGGGAATCATAGTCTCCATCATCCTTTCCTCACTTGGGACAATGCTCTAAAAATGATGATCATCACACTCTTTATTTTTCTTACAA
Source organism: Triticum aestivum (assembly GCF_018294505.1). Lineage (NCBI taxonomy): Eukaryota > Viridiplantae > Streptophyta > Magnoliopsida > Poales > Poaceae > Triticum > Triticum aestivum. The sequence continues at coordinate 584,630,866 of NC_057809.1, read as the reverse complement.
CTCAACAATTACAACTCAATTCTTAGAACAAAGTATGACTCTATATGAATGCCTCCGGCGGTGTACCGGGATATGCAATGAATCAAGAGCGACATGTATGAAAGAATTATGAACGGTGGGTTTGCCACAAATACGATGTCAACTACATGATCATGCTAGCAATATGAAAATGATGGAGCGTGTCATAATAAACGGAACGGTGGAAAGTTGCATGGAAATATATCTCGGAATGGCTATGGAAATGCCATGATAGGTAGATATGGTGGCTGTTTTGAGGAAGGTATATGGTGGGTGTACGATACGGGCGAAAGGTGCGCGATATTAGAGAGGCTAGCAATGGTGGAAGGAAAGTGCGTATAATCCATGGACTCAACATTAGTCATAAAAAACTCATATACTTATTGCAAAAATCTAGAAGTTATCAAAGCAAAGTATTACGCGCATGCTCCTAGGGGGATAGATTGGTAGGAAAAGACCATCGCTCGTCCCCGACCACCACTCATAAGGAAGACAATCAATAAATAAATCATGCTCCGACTTCATCACATAACGGTTCACCATACGTGCATGATACGGGAATCACAAACTTTAACACAAGTATTTCTCAATTTCACAACTACTCAACTAGAGACTCTAATATCACCATCTTCATATCTCAAAACAATTATCAAGCATCAATCTTTTCTTAGTATTCAACGCACTCAAAAGAAAGTCCTACAAATCTTGAATACCAAGCATATTATTATTAAGCAAATTTCCATGCTATTAAAGACTCTCAAAATAATCTAAGTGAAGCATGAGAGATAAATAGTTTCTATAAAACAAATCCACCACCGTGCTCTAAAAGATATAAGTGAAGCACTAGAGCAAAACTATAAAGCTCAAAAGATATAAGTGAAGCACATAGAGTATTCTATCAAATTCCAAATTATGTATGGCTCTATCAAAAGGTGTGTAAAGCAAGGATGATTGTGGTAGACCAACAAGCAAAGACTCAAATCATAAAATACGCTCCAAGCAAAACACATATCATGCGGTGAATAAAAATATAGCTCCAAGTAAAGTTACTGATAGAAGTAGACGAAAGAGGGGATGCCTTCCGGGGCATCCCCAAGCTTTGGCTTTTAGGTGTCCTTAGATTATCTTGGGGGTTCCATGGTAATCCCCAAGTTTAGGCTCTTGCCAATCCTTGTTCCATAATCCATCAAATCTTTACCATAAACTTGAAAACTTCAAAACACAAAACTTAAAGTAGAAAATCTCGTGAGCTCCGTTTAGCGAAAGAAAATAAAAGATCACTTCAAGGTACTTTAATTAACTCATTATTTATTCATATTGGTGTTAAACCTACTGTATTCCAACTTCTCTATGGTTTATAAACTATTTTACTAGCCATAGATTCATCAAAATAAGCAAACAACACACGCTAAACAGAATCTGTCAAAAACAGAACAGTCTGTAGTAATATGTAGATAGCGCAAGATATGGAACCCCAAAAATTCTAAAATAAATTTCTTGACGTGAGGAATTTATCTATTAATCATATGCAGAAAGAATTAACTAAATAGCACTTTCCAAATAAAAATGACAGCAGTTCTCGTGAGCGCTAAAGTTTCTGTTTTTTACAGCAAGTTCAACAAGACTTTCCCCAAGTCTTCCCAACGGTTCTACTTGGCACAAACACTAATTAAACACAAAAAACACAACCAAAAGAGAGGATAGATAAATTATTTATTACTAAACAGGGTAAAAAAGCAAAGAATAAAAATAAAATTGGGTTGCCTCCCAACAAGCGCTATCGTTTAACGCCCCTAGCTAGGCATAACAAGCAAGAATAGATCTAGGTATTGCCATCTTTGGTAGGCAATCCATAAGTGGCTCTCATGATAGATTCATATGGAAATTTTATTTTCTTTCTAGGGAAGTTTTCCATGACCTTTTTTAATGGAAATTGAAATCTAATAATCCCTTCCTTCATATCAATAATTGCACCAATCGTTCTAAGGAAAGGTCTACCGAGAATAATAGGGCAAGAAGGATTGCAATCTATATCAAGAACGATAAAAATCTATGGGAACATAATTCCTATTTGCAACAATAATAACATCATTAATTCTTCCCATAGGTTTCTTAATAGTGGAATCTGCAAGATGCAAGTTTATAGAGCAATCATCAAAATCACGGGAATCTAGCAAATCACACAAAGTTTTGGGAATAGTAGAGACACTAGCACCCAAATCACACAAAGCATAAAACTCATAATCTTTAATTTTAATTTTAATAGTTGGTTCCCACTCATCATAAAGTTTTCTAGGGATAGAAACTTTCAACTCAAGTTTTTCTTCATAAGATTGCATCAAGGCATCAACAATATGTTTAGTAAACGCTTTATTTTGACTATAAGCATGAGGAGAATTTAGCATGGATTGCAACAAGGAAATACAATCAATCAAAGAGCAACTTTCATAGTTAAATTCCTTGAAATCCATAATAGTGGGTTTAGCAACATCTAGGGTTTTAATTTCTTCAATCTCACTTTTATCAAATTTAGCATCAAGATCAACAAATTCTGAATTCTTGGAATGCCTTCTAGGTAAAGGTGGATCATATTCAGTCCCATCATTATCAAGATTCATATTGCAAAACAAAGATTTAATAGGGGACACATCAATAACTTTTAGATCTTCATCATTATTTTCATAGGAACTAGAAGAACACACTTTAATAAAGGCATCTTTCATAGCACGCGTCCTAGCGGTTCTTTCCTTGCACTCATCAATGGAAGTTATCATGGCTTTGAGAGACTCATTGATATCATGCTTAGGAGGAATAGGTCTAAGCTTTAAAGAATCAACATCAAGAGAAATTCTATCAACGTTCCTAGCCAAATCATTAATCTTAAGCAATTTTTCTTCAATCGTAGCATTAAAATTCTTTTGCGGAGAAATAAATTCTTTAATATTAGATTCAAAATCAGAGGGCATCTTATTATAATTTACATACTAGTTATTGTAGGAATTTCCATAATTATTAGAAGGATTACTAGGATAAGGCCTAGGATTAAAATTCCCTCTATACGCGTTGTTACCAAAATTATTCCTAGCAACAAAATTCACATCCATGGACTCATTATTATTCTCAATCAAAGTAGACAAAGGCATATCATTAGGATCAGAAGAAACACTCTTAGTAGCAAATAATTTCATAAGTTCATCCATCTTTTCACTCAAAACATTAATTTCTTCTATCACATGCACTTTTTTATTAGTGGGTCTTTCAGTGTGCAATTGAGAATAATTAACCATAATATTATCTAGGAGTTTAGTAGCATCTCCTAAAGTGTTTTCCATAAAAGTGCCTCCCGCGGCCGAATCTAAAAGATTTCTAGAAGCAAAATTCAATCTCGCATAAAAATTTTGTATAATCATCCACAAATTCAAACCATGAGTAGGGCAATTACGTATCATTAATTTCATTCTCTCCCAAGCTTGTGCAACATGTTCATGATCAAGTTGCTTAAAATTCATAATATCATTTCTAAGTGAGATGATCTTAGCGGGAGGAAAATACTTAGAGATAAAAGCATCTTTGCACTTGTTCCATGAATCAATACTATTTTTAGGCAAAGATGAAAACCAAGCTTTAGCACGATCTCTAAGCGAAAAAGTAAATAGCTTCAATTTAACAATATCATTATCCACATCTTTCTTCTTTTGCATGTCACACAAATCAACAAAGCTATTAAGATGGGTAGCGGCATCTTCACTAGCAAGGCTAGAAAACGGATCTTTCATGACAAGATTCAGCAGAGCAGCATTAATTTCACAAGATTCAGCATTGGTAAGAGGAGCAATCGGAGTGCTAATAAAATCATTATTGTTGGTATTGGTGAAGTCACACAATTTAGTATTATCTTGAGCCATCGCGACAAACAAGCAATCCAACACACGAGCAAACAAAAAGCAAACGGGAAAAAAGAGGCAAATAGAGAGGGAGGATAGAGAGAGAGGGCGAATAAAACGGCAAGGGTGAAGTGGGGGAGATGAAAACGAGAGGCAAATGGCAAATAATGTAATGCGAGAGATAGGGATTGTGATGGGTACTTGGTATGTTGACTTTTGTGCAGACTCCCCGGCAACAGCGTCAGAAATTCTTCTTGCTACCTCTTGAGCACTGCGTTGGATTTCCCTGAAGAGGAGAGGATGATGCAGCAAAGTAGCGTAAGTATTTCCCTCAGTTTTTGAGAACCAAGGTATCAATCCAGTAGGAGGCTACGCTCAAGTCCCTTGTACCTACACAAAAACAATAGCTCAACGCAACCAACACGCTTAGGGTTTGTCAATCCCTTCACGGCCACTTACGAAAGTGAGATCTGATAGAGATGATAAATAATATTTTTGGTATTTTTGGTATAGAGATGCAAAGTGAAAAGTAAAAGACAAAGTAAAAGCAAAGCAATAATAAAGTGATGGAGATTGATATGATGAGAAAGAGACCCGGGGGCCATAGGTTTCACTAGTGGCTTCTCTCAAGAGCATAAGTATTCTACGGTGGGTGAACAAATTACTGTTGAGCAATTGACAGAATTGAGCATAGTTATGAGAATATCTAGGTATGATCATGTATATAGGCATCACGTCCGAGACAAGTAGACCGACTCCTGCCTGCATCTACTACTATTACTCCACTCATCGACCGCTATCCAGCATGCATCTAGAGTATTAAGTTAAAAATAGAGTAACGCCTTAAGCAAGATGACATGATGTAGAGGGATAGTTTCATGCAATATGATAAAAACCCCATCTTGTTATCCTCGATGGCAACAATACAATACGTGCCTTGCTGCCCCTTCTGTCACTGGGAAAGGACACCGCAAGATCAAACCCAAAGCTAAGCACTTCTCCCATGGCAAGAACAACCAATCTAGTAGGCCAAACCAAACTTATAATTCGAAGAGACTTGCAAAGATAACCAATCATACATAAAAGAATTCAGAGAAGATTCAAATATTATTCATAGATAGACTTGATCATAAACCCACAATTCATCGGTCTCAACAAACACACCGCAAAAAGAAGATTACATCGAATAGATCTCCACAAGAGAGGGGGAGAACATTGTATTGAGATCCAAAAAGAGAGAAGAAGCCATCTAGCTACTAACTATGGACTCGTAGGTCTGAGGTGAACTACTCACACTTCATCGGAGAGGCTTGCACTACTAGGAAAAGGACTACTAATGGTGCACCAGTTTTGCCTACTAATGGCGCATCACTGGTGCGCCATTACTAGCACGTCACTAGTAATTTTTACTAATGGCGCACCACTGGTGCACCATTAGTATCTGGTATACTAATGGCGCACCACCAAGTGCGCCATTAGTATATAACACCATGCGCCATTAGTGTGCCTCCCAGGGGCCATATTTAACCATGTGCTTTGGGACACTAATGGCGCACTGTGGATAGATGCGCCATTAGTATACTTGGCATACTAATGGCGCACTCTGTCTTGATGCGCCATTAGTATCCTTTGGCATACTAATGGCGCACTCTGTCTTGATGCGCCATTAGTATCCTTTGGCATACTAATGGCGCACCTTGTGGTGATGCGCCATTAGTATGAATATTTGTTTTTTTTACTTTTCTGATTTTTGCACAGGTTACAAAATATATTATTAGACAGAATATAGACAGTAGCACACAGCAATAGCAGATTCATCGAATACAATAGAAGATTAGTCTCCGAATACAATTCATCATATTAGTCTCCGAATTCAAAAGACCGAACAAAGATAAAACATTACAAGTCTCGAGACCGCGAGTATCGAGTTTGTCTTCACATTACAAGTCGATATCAATCATCTAAACTACCATCACATAGAAGAGAGCTGCGGTCATCACGATGAGCATCATCGCGATCAAACTGGTCTTCATCCGGTTCCTCCAACGCTCCCTCCTCTCTCCCACTAGATAGCGGGCGTATCTAGATTCGGCCTCCGCCCTAGTGGTGTACCCTTTGTAACTGTTACCGCTGAAACGGTGAACCTGTCTTCGACACTCCTCCCAGTCGTCGTAGACTCCGGGAACCTTACCCTTGTACACGACATACGACGGCATCTCTATGCACAAGCCAAACAATAGACAATACATACATAAGCAATATATAAGTATGCAACAAAAGGATCGGAAGAGAAAAGCAAGACATTAATAGCACGATTCATGGTCCTACTAATAAATAGCATCGATTACATCTAAGTTGAACGACTGTCCAAACCAAAGAGACATACAATTCATTAAAGTTTAATTACAACATGAGCCAATCAATGTTTCAGAACTACACATCACTACTTTTGACTCGACTCATGGACAGGAGCGTGGATGAAGCCGCCGTCTGTCGTGATGGTCATGAAATCGCGGGCGTTGTCAGCCTGCATTTGTAGCATTCCGTCTATCTCAATGTTGGACAGTTGATATCTGAGGAAGAAATGCCCTGAGGTATGAAGGACATCTTGATGGATGATTTCTGCAAACTCCGACTGGATGCGAAAGAATTCTTGTCTGATGTCCGCGTCTTGGATTGCCGACAAGCTCGCGACCCAATCTTTGAGATTATTTGGTAGCAGAAGGTGATGATGGTCCCTTACGATCGCCCGCATGTGATGGAGGGCATAGTAGGCATCCTTCTGACCGCTAGGCGGCTGCTTGACGCAGCAGAATGTCGTATTGTGGGTGAACACGTGCTTGTCGTACTTACGAACTGCCCTGATGAAGGTGCCTCCAGATTTGGCGTAGCCAGGGAGAACATCATCAAGAACTTTCTTGATATTTGTGTAGTCTATCTTGGAGTTACAGTTCGGGTCAAAATACGTGGCCATGGAATATTTCGGGCTTAAGAGGATGAGTGTGCAATGTGTGTCACTGCACAGAACACGGAATGTTAGAAAAAAAAGAACGATCGAAATCTAAGAAATCGTATGTTACGGGGCGGTTAAGGGATGACTTACTCGGGAAAGTAAGCCACAAGTTATCCTTATCTGGGTTTGCCAGAATGACGTCTTCGAGGTGTGAACTCACGACTTGGCGGTCCCCAGCGCTGCTCAAGAGCTTGGCACGCATGTAGAAGGGGTCGACGATCACGATGTCCGGGGTCTTGTCTCTAATGATCCGCATCTCCATACTCAGTGAAAACAGCCGAACGAAGGTGTAGTGCAGCGGATGAAGGTTGAACATAGCAAAGATGTCATCAAACCGCAGGACGATCGTACCCCCGATGGCGCCATCCACAAAGCCCTTGCCCTCTGGCACCTTGGCCATGAAAACCGGGTATGCCACATCATTCTCTCTGAGACGCCGCTTCTCCAAAGAAAGAACACTGTCGTGCAGACTCCGCATAGCACCGGTTGCAGCATTGAGCATATTTGTCGGTAGCATCGCCCTACCCGCCACATGCACCCTCCTCGAGATATCCTTAGGTGAAGGTGGCCCGTCCTGAGCACGGATCGTGGTGCCCTTTTTAGTCGGCCGTTTCCGGCCCTTCTTCTTGATCTGTTGTAATGGGACCGAGTTCTGCTCACAGACCGCCTTCTTAAGCGTGTTGGGGCTGATAATATTTGGTACCTCCGCTATCTAAGGCTCGGTGAAGGCGGCTATCGGTGTCAAAACTGGCGGATCTTGGGTAGGGGGTCCCGAACTGTGCGTCTAGGCCGGATGGTAACAGGAGACAGGGGACACTTTGTTTTACCCAGGTTCGGGCCCTCTCGATGGAGGTAATACCCTACTCCTGCTTGATTAATATTGATGATATGGGTAGTACAAGAGTAGATCTACCATGAGATCAAGGAGGCTAAACCCTAGAAGCTAGCCTATGGTATGATTGATGTGTATGGAGTTGATTCTGTCCTACGGACTACAACCCTCCGGTTTATATAGACACCGGATAGGGTTAGGGTTACACAGAGTCGGTTACAATGGTAGGAGATCTTGAATATCGCATCGCCAAGCTTGCCTTCCACGCCAAGGAAAGTCCCATCCGGACACGGGACGAAGTCTTCAATCTTGTATCTTCATAGTCCAGGAGTCCGGCTGAAGGTATAGTCCGGCTACCCAAACACCCCCTAATCCAGGACTCCCTCAGTAGCCCCTGAACCAGGCTTCAATGACGACGAGTCCGACACGCATATTGTCTTTGGCATTGCAAGGCGGGTTCCTCCTCCCAGTCCTTCATAGAAGATTGTAAACACCAAGAGTAGTGTCCGGCTCTGCAAAATAAGTTTCCACATATTGCCATAGAGAGAATAATATTAACACAAATCAAATCTGCTGACGTATTCTGCAGTGCACCATCACACTACAACCAAGCCCTTTACTCGAATCGTCTTTACTTTTCCACCTCAACATGTTTTGCGAGGCGGTTTCCTTGGCACGTCTTGTCAAAGCAGAGATCGTGTACCCTTTTTACGGGATTCTCATCAATACGGACGTGGGTAACCCAACCGCGCCATTTATCACGGCGCTCGGGAGGCAAGCAAGTTTTATTAGGCAGGTGGGGACGCATAACCGCATCCGCCTATATAAGGGGATAAGGATCCACCCTTTTTACCTACGCCTTCTTCCTCCCTCGCCTACCCATCTCTCGCGCACCTGAGCTCCAGCGCCCAAGCCCGCACTTCCCACCTCAACCTTCTCCAGCAATGTCCGGAGCGGGAGGCAAATGGATGGTCTCCTCTGTTACGGAGGGCAAAATCAAGAAGCTAAGGAAGGCCGGGTATCTGTCCAAGGACATCGCGTACCGGCTTCCCAAGGAGGGGCACCTTATCCCCACCCCAAGGCCCCTTGAGAGGGTGGTATTTCTCCTCCACTTCCTCCGCGGACTGGGTTTTCCACTCCACCCATTTGTCCGGGGGATCATGTTCTACTATGGCCTAGATTTCCACGATCTGGCTCCGAACTTCATCCTCAACATCTCGACGTTTATCGTCGTGTGCGAGGCTTTTCTCCGCGTCCGCCCCCATTTTGGCCTCTGGCTCAAGACTTTCAACGTCAAGCCCAAGGTGGTGAGCGGCATCCAAGTGGAGTGCGGAGGCGCCATGGCGGGCAAGATGGCCAACGCCCTATGGTTCGAGGGCTCTTTCGTGGAGACCCTAAAGGGGTGGCAATCTGGGTGGTTTTACATCACCGAGCCACGCAATCCGGAATGGACCGCGGCCCCCGAGTTCCGATCCGGACCCCCCACGCGGCTTGTGTCCTGGAAAGAGACGGGCCTATCATGGGGTGACGAAAAAGAGGTGACCGGATTGCAAACATGCATCCAGTCCTTGGTGAACAAGCCAGTCCGGCTAGTTAATATAATCCAGGTTATGCTCGTCCACCGGATCCTCCCGTGCCAACAACGGGATTTCAATCTGTGGGAGTTCGACCCGACGCAGCATCAAACCCTCAGCAGGCTCTTCGACACAGCGTACGAGGATGCCTGGAAGATGCTATTCAAGGGCGCCGAGGCTCCCGCATCCGCCTGCGAGGACCGCGGATACAGCTCACAGCGTCACGCTAGCAAGGTATGCCATCTACACCTTTTACAGGATGTTAAGCTTTTTTCATAGTTTGACTCTATGAGGATCTAAACTCCCTTACCTTTGATAGGCTTGGCGGGCGATAGCCGAACCAATTAACTGTCCAGCTCCGTTGCCCGAAGACCCAGCCCCAGCTCTACTAGTGAAGCTGCTGGCTCCGACGCCTTATGTGGTGCCGAAAAAGAAGGCCAAGAAGAAGAAGACCATGGGGACTCGAAAGAGTACTCGTAATGTGGTGCCGTCGGACTCATCATCTGACGAGTCCAAGATGCCCTCTTCCCGTGAAAATGAGGAGGAGGAAGAAGAAACCTCTCCCCTTCCAGCGGGGGGAGGAAAGAAAAGGAAGGCCGCCCCAGTGGGGGGGGGGGGGGCGAAGGGTCCAAGAAGAGGAAAACCCCTCCGCCGGACTACGCCCCCGACGCCGTCGAGGGCGAAGAGGAGTGGCCGGATAGGGCCAGGCGTCCGGCAAAATCGTAAGTGTTCAGATACCAGAGTAACTCATGATATTCCTTTTGTTGCACAACTTCCCCTAATGTCGAATATAATCATGCACCCCGCCCCAGGCCGCACTCAACGAGTCGTCGAGCGGCTCCCTGGATTCATCGGATGTGAACTCTGTTCCGCCCGCTATCTCCCCCCGCACTGCAGATGACGCCGAAGTGGCGTCGCAATGAGCTCCGGGGCAGGAGGAGGTGGTCCTGGAGGAGCCACAAGGCGACCTCCCGGACCCCAGGAGTGAAGGGGACAAGACCCCCCAGGGCTCCAAGTCCGGCATTAAGCCAGACACCATGCCGGAATCTTCAACAATTCCGGACCGCGACAGGCGAACTCCTTCCAAGAGGAGCAAGCCTTCTGAGCCGGTAGCCTCCGTCCAACCAGAGGCGCCGGACAATCTGCTGGAGGTGCTTGAAGGCACCTCCATCGACGAGGAGCACCGTACTATTATGAGTACGGTGATCTAGAAGGTTCAGTCCGCCAAGAGCGGGCTGAGTGAAGCTTGCGCTAGCCTCCTAACAGGCTTCGAGGTAAGTAAAAATATGTAAAAATATTACCACATAGACAGTAGCCCCTGATGCTCTGTTTGGCGTTCGAAAAGAAAAGCCGAATAGAGGATCTATTAAATTTCGCAGGAGTCTAATAATGAAGAGTCAATATGCGTATGCCGGCTTCGCTGCTAGCCACCGCCGCACTGACTGCGGAGGTGGATGCCCTGAAACAGGGACTCGAGCGGTCCGAGGAAGAGCTCGGCCTTGCCAAGCAGCAGCTCGAGGAGAAAGAAGGTAAGAAATACCTTATAAAAAAGTGCCTATAGAGAGGCGTGATTGCAAAAAATAACAGGATTGTACTGCTTATTGTAGGGGCCATGACTGAGGTGGTGAACCTCAAGCAGGCACTGTCCGAGGCCGAAAAGAAAACGGCCACGGAGCGCACCGGGCGAGAGAAACTTGGGGCTCAGGTCGGCGAGGTGCGGCAAGAGCTTCAGGCTCTCATGAAAAAACATGAGAGTTTGGAGCTTGAGTCGAAGACCCAAGCGTCCGAGCTCGCGACGGCCCTTGAGACTGCCAAGTCTGCCAAGGCCGAAGCCCAAAAGGCCCTCCGAGAGTTGGAGGATATGAAAAAGATAGCAGCGGGTAAGGCATTCTTTATGCAAAGCAAAAATATAAAAGTAAACTACTTGTTACTTACCCGAATCCGGAGTTCTCCAGGGGCATTCGCAGATCTTCCCCGCAGCGTATCCGATGCCGCCGCATTCTACCAAGCTGAAGAGGGCAGCTCGACAGAGAAGGTGTTCTGGTCTCAGTATGCTGAGGCCGGACACCCTGTGCCCTTGAGCGACTAGCTGAAACAGCTGGTCGAACTCCACAAGGCGGCCGAACAGGCCATGAAGGGCTGCATAGTTCGGCTGTGGCCCGGAGAGGCCCTGCCTGGGAGCTACTTCGGGCTGGTGCGGCGGCTGGTGGAGGCCTGTCCAAGGCTCGAGGTCATCAAGCGCTCCATCTACATCGAAGGTGCCCGTAGGGCCCTTGCCCGTGTAAAGGTGCACTGGGGTAAGATGGATGGTGAGAAGCTTGTGATGGACGGGCCACCGCCGGGGAAGGAGCATCGCAAGCCGGAGAACTACTATAAGGATGTTCTTGCGGGTGCCCGCCTTGTGGCGGATGAGTGCACCAAGGATGTAATTTTTGAATGAATTCGCTCGTGTTTATCCTGTGCGCTGAAAACTGGTTCATATGCACTAAGCAATGCTTATTGAATTTAAAATATTATTTTCTGTGCGGCCGTTTATCAAAAATTGAGAGATGGCCAGTCGTCGGCTTCTGCCCCCATGCCACTAGTGCTGGGGTGTTCGGTGATAAACCTGGGCGCTCTTTTCCCCATGGTTGGGTCCTTCGAGGGAGACGCTCAGCACGACGAACGAGGCAATCAGACTATAATGCTTGAACACTCTCACTTAGCCATAGAACTTTATAATTTTAAATTTCGGCGAAGCCCCTAGTTCGGAAGACCGAGTTCAGGGCGCTATCCACGCCTTGGCTGGGGTTATCCAGCTCCTCTCTCGAAGCGGCATAAGCCTTTAGGGACTCGAAAAACCTCTCGAACAGCAACCGGTCTCTCGCCTCATCATGACAGTCAGTTTTAGCTTTCTCCACTGAGGTGCTTAACCCAGCTCAACCGGGGCACAATCGCAGTGGTTCTCCTAGTGCTACCTTAGCCGATATGGCGGAACGTAAGGCACCAAAACATAGGAGCCGGGCAAACCCAACTATTGACCCAAATCATGATTCGGAGCCGATGCATATAGTGCTATAAGTTCGGGGTGCCGCACTTGTGAAAGTGTACGGACTTCTCACACCATATTAAAGGGTACTGAAGCCCCTGGCGTACTTGCCGTACCACAATGTACGGGTGCGACATGTCATTAATGAACATATATATGAAAAGAGTAATGCAAAAAATAGACAAAAAGCTAAGCATTGTTTATGGAGAGGCTATTTATCAAAGCCGAACGATACAAATGGTGTGGTAAGCAAAAGATATTGGACTATTCAGTATGTCCTGACCAGGGGCAGGCCGCGGAATTATATATAAAGTAGGTATACCGCTCGTAACAGAGACCACCTGGGAGTTCCATAATGCGGCATGGCTTGTCTGCCTCCCTGGATCTTGCATCGTTTGTGCGGCAATCGAATTGCCGGACAGGTCGTCCAAAGTATGGAGTCCTGAAAGTAAGAAAAAAATAAAAAAAATAATCCGGCAGCCCCTGGTACGTTTTAAGCCGTATTTTGGGCGTGCCGTTATTGTGCCCCTTCCCCTGTGCCCATGGTATTTCAAGGGCGTAGTTATGTACGCGAGGTACTGGTTTCGCTAGGTCGCGAAAGCTAGGGTTGGGGCCGCATTGCTACGCTTGCTCAGAGTGTGCCAGGCGGTCCTGCTGTAGGTTACTCTGGGCGCGCTTGGCAGTGTCTGGCTTTTTAATGGCCGGACTGGAGAATTGCCTAAGAAGGCTACTTTGTACCTCCGTTGCGAGAGCCGCCGTATGCTCCTCCGTACGGAGGGAGCGTTCGGTGTTTTCGTTGACCGTGATTACTCCTCGAGGGCCTGGCATCTTGAGTTTGAGATATGCATAGTGCGGCACCGCATTGAATTTTGCGAATGCGGTTCGTCCGAGCAGGGCGTGATAGCCACTGCGAAACGGGACTATATCAAAGATTAACTCTTCACTTCGGAAATTATCCGGGGATCCGAAGACCACGTCAAGTGTTACTGAGCCTGTATAGTTGGCTTCTACACCTGGTATGACGCCTTTAAAGGTCATTCTTGTGGGTTTGATCCTTGAGGGATCTATGCCCATTTTCCGCACTGTGTCCTGATAAAGCAGGTTCAGGCTACTGCCGCCATCCATGAGGACTCTTGTGAGGTGAAATCCATCGATGATTGGGTCAAGAACCAATGCGGCGAAGCCGCCATGACGGATGCTAGTGGGATGGTCCCTTCGATCAAAAGTGATCAGGTAGGAGGACCATGGGTTGAAATTTGGGGCGACTGGCTCCATCGCGTATACGTCCCGTAGCGCACGCTCCCGCTCCCGCTTGGGAATGTGGGTTGCGTATATCATGTTCACCATCCGCACTTGTGGGGAAAGCCCTTCTGTCCATTGTTGTTCGGCGGTTTGGGCTCGTCATCATCGCTGTGCAGCCCCTTGTCTCTGTTTTCGGCTCTTAACTTGCCAGCCTGCTTGAACACCCAACAATCCCTGTTAGTGTGATTGGCTGGCTTTTCGGGGGTGCCATGTATCTGGCACAAGTGATCGAGTATTCGGTCCAAACTGGACGGGCCTTGAGTATTCTTTTTGAATGGATTTTTCCGCTGACCGGATTTATAGCCTCTGAATCCGGCGTTGACTGCCATGTCCTCATTGCTGTCGCTGTTAACGCGGCGTTTTTGGTTGTTCCGACGTGTCCTGCCACTTTTGTCCTTGGTATCCGAATTACCAGGGTTCTTTGATAAGTTGTTACTGCGAGCTAGCCAGCTGTGTTCACCCGCGCAAAAGCGGGTCATGAGTGTCGTGAGGGCTGCCATGGATTTCGGCTTTTCCTGTCCCAGGTGCCGGGCAAGCCACTCGTCGTGGATGTTATGCTTGAAGGCTGCTAGGGCCTCTGCGTCTGGACAGTCGACTATCTGGTTTTTCTTTGTTAGGAACCGTGTCCAGAATTGTCTGGCTGATTCTTCTGGCTGCTGAATTATGTGGCTTAAGTCGTCGGCATCCGGCGGTCGCACGTAAGTGCTTTGGAAGTTGTCGAGGAATGCGGCTTCCAGGTCCCCCCAAGAACTGATTGAGTCTGCTGGCAAGCTGTTAAGCCAGTGCCGGGCCGGTCCTTTAAGTTTGAGTGGGAGGTACTTGATGGCGTGTAGATCATCGCCGCGTGCCATGTGGATGTGAAGGAGATAATTCTCAATCCATACCGCCGGGTCTGTGGTGCCATCGTATGATTCGATGTTTACGGGTTTAAAGCCCTCTGGGATTTTATGATCCATTACTTCATTCGTGAAGCATAGCGGGTGTGCGGCGCCTCTGTACTGGGCTATATCATGACACAGCTCGGAAGAGCTATGTCTGTTGTGTTCGGCCCGGCCGGATTTGTTGTATCCGACATGAAGATCATTGTCACATGCCGTAGGGTGCCTACATGATCCGTAGATTGATCTTGTCTGTCTTGCCTTGTCCTCCAGTATGTCTCGCAGGTCGGGCGTATTTTCCCGTGCCTTAGTTGTGCGGCGTCGGGGCATGGCTTGGATGGAGGGTTGAGAGGCCTCTCTGTCGCGGCCACGCGGTGGCCGGTCTGCCATGTCATGTGCTGGTGATGTAGGTGCTTCCTCCTCTGATCGGGGTAGCGGCCTGCGCTTCGGGTAACTCTTGGAGGGGCGTTCGAGTTCATACTCTTCGACCGCAAGGACTTTAGTCCATCTGTCAGCTAGCAAATCTTGGGCAGCTCTAAGCTGTTGCTGCTTTTTCTTGAGGCTGCTTGCCGTGGCTAAAAGCCTGTGTTTAAAATGCTCTTGTTCGACGGGGTCTGATGGTATGACGAATTCGTCGTCATCGAGGCTTGCCTCGTCTTCGGAGGGAGGCGTATAGCATCCTCGACCTCTCGGTTTGCCGCTCTCTCATGAGGGCTGGCTTCTCCATCTTCCTGTGCCAAATCTTGCTGGGGTGGGTGTTCTTCGGCGCTATCCAGGGTAGTATTATCTCCCGTGCCGGAATCACCGTTTTTGCTTTGGCAGGATTTAGAGCGGCGCCACTGACGCCGGCGCTTTGGCTGTTTCTTGGGGGCGTCATCCCCCATTGTTCCATCGCCATCTCCGTCTTTTGGAGTATCCACCATGTATATGTCATATGACGAGGTGGCGTTCCAGCGCCCTACAGGTGCTGGTTCCTGTTCGTCTCCTATATCGTCGTCCATGCCGTCGATGTCTTCGGAGCCGAAGTCCAGTATGTCGGTTAAATCGTCGACAGTGGCTACAAAGTGGGTGGTGGGTGGGTTTTGAATTTCCTCACCATCCGTATCCCACCCTTGCTAACCGTAGTTCGGCCAGGGCTCTCCTGATAAAGAGAGAGACTTAAGGGAATTCAAGATGTTTCCAAAAGGCGAATGCTGAAAGATGTTCGCGGCGGTGAACTCCATTACCGGCACCCAATCTAATTCAATTGGCAGGGGTGCGGGGGGCTCGGAGTTCGGAGAGGAATCCGGCTTCTCGGAGTCACGGGCCACGCGGAGTGCAGGGCTGGAGTTCGGCTCGATCGCCTCTGAGATCGCAGCCCCTGAGGCAGCGTCCAACCGCTGATGCTCGATCGGCGCAGTAGGTTCCAAATCAATGGTCGAAACCGATGCGTGTGCGGCCTCCAAGGCGCTGTTCGGCGGCATAGCTATATCATGCTCATTGAGACAGTGCGGCACGCTTGGCTGTGGCTCGAATCCATCAAAGATCAAGTCCCCGCGGATGTCAGCTGTGTAGTTTAGGCTTCCAAACCTGACCTGATGGCCAGGGGCGTAGCTTTCGATCTGCTCAAGGTGGCCAAGCGAATTGGCCCACAGTGCGAAGCCGCCGAAGACGAAGATCTGTCCGGGGAGAAAAGTCTCACCCTGGACCGCATCGTTGTTAATGATCGAAGGAGCCATTGGGCCTAAAGGCGACGACATAGAGGAACTCTCAATGAAAGCACCAATGTCGGTGTCAAAACCGGCGGATCTCGGGTAGGGGGTCCCGAACTGTGCGTCTATGCTGGATGGTAACAGGAGACAGGGGACACTTTGTTTTACCCAGGTTCGGGCCCTCTCGATGGAGGTAATACCCTACTCCTGCTTGATTAATATTGATGATATGGGTAGTACAAGAGTAGATCTACCACGAGATCAAGGAGGCTAAACCCTAGAAGCTAGCCTATGGTATGATTGATGTATATGGAGTTGATTCTGTCCTACGGAATACAACCCTCCGGTTTATATAGACACTGGATAGGGTTAGGGTTACACAGAGTCGATTACAATGGTAGGAGATCTTGAATATCGCATCGCCAAGCTTGCCTTCCACGCCAAGGAAAGTCCCATCCGGACACGGGACGAAGTCTTCAATCTTGTATCTTCATAGTCCAGGAGTCCGGCTGAAGGTATAGTCCGGCTACCCGAACACCCCCTAATCCAGGACTCCCTCAGCGGCAGCTGGAGGCGTCTCCTGAGAACTGAACGCCAGACGACGCCTGTTGCAATTGGGTTTCTCCGCCGTACCAGCTAGATCGCAGTCGTCTTGTTTGGGTTCTTGAGAAGGAGGCCCGCAGAACTCGTCACCGTACCCATGTTCGGCAAAGTACTTATCGACGTTGGTAAATGTACCATCGTCGTTGTCGTTGTCCGGATCGTGTGCCATATGCATGTCCGGATCCTGTGCCATAGGGATGTCTGGCATGTCCGGTAGCATTGCGGCATTCTTGCCATGGCTTGGCGCCGGCATGACTGGCGGTCTTGTCTGTGGGGTGGTGTCCCCCGCCCCCAAACGAATCTGGCTCTTCGGCCAAAGCAGGGGCCATCTTACGCAGGTGCTGAGGGTCATCTCATCTTCTTCGTCGGCCCCAGCGGGTCGAATCGGAGGTAACAGCTCGTCGCAGCCTGGCAGCACCCGAACCACTTCAACCCTATACATTTTGGGTGGCATCGGATTACCGTGGAACACGGGGTTGCCCGGTTGAACGATTCTGCCCTTGGCGACATCGACCAACTCGCCGCCCACGAAGTGCAGGAGAGTGCAAGGAACGTCGGCGGTGCCCTACGAAAACATGTAGGGCGTCAGGGATGCCTAGTCAAAGGCAAGGAGATGAAGTCCTCGGTCGAGAGGCTTAGTTACCGTGATGCCATCGAGCTCGGCTAATGTCGAGGCACCGCCAACGGCAGGCGTGCAACTGACGGAGGGGCCGCTTGCTGGTGAGGTGCCGGCCGGCGTACACCCGGGTGCATTAAGCTCCAATGCCGGCGTCGGAGACACCAATACCGCCGCCGCCGGAGACACCAATGGCACTGCCGCCGTAGACACCAATACCGCCGCCGCCGGAGACACCAATGGCGCCGCCTGCGCGTTGTGCGAGTTGCTGGCCGTGAAGCTAGGAATCGGGGGCGGCTCCTGTTGCCCACCCGCAATCCACATTGTTATCCCATGAATCAAGGTAGGCATAATGCCGGTGAGCGTCGATCCCAGTTGTTGCACTTGCTCTTGGACCATCTCCGGAATCCGCGCCACTTATGCCTTGAGTGCTTCAACCTCGCGCGACTGGCTTTCCGAGCTGGTCTTTTTCTCCTTTCGCCCACCAGCGGTATAGTATGGCAACCATTTTGTGGACAAGCCTTTGCCGGCCACACGACCAGCTGACGCTGGGTTACTGAGCTTATCCTTGTTTTTCATTATGTTCAACGCCCTATTCAAAGGGGTGTCGAAAGGGGAGCTCTGAGACGACCCCGCGCTACTACTTTCTTTGTCCTGCGGAAGGAATGTGAACCATTTAGAAATATTGGGGATTAATTAGAATGCAACCATATGGAGCTAATTACACGGGGGTGTATTCCTTACGAGAATAAGCTCAAGCTCCTTGGTCTTCGGATCCGTGGTAAGCTCCTTTGTTACCGGGTCCTCCTTGTACCGGGCCCTGAGAAAGTTCCTGGTCTGCTTGTCACTGTATTTCTCGAAGCGGGGCCGTAGGCCTTGCTCGGCACGCTTCGCGTCCTCCTTGTCCCATACAGGCTCCACCACTCTGTAACCGCCGAGACCGAGTTGGTGGACCCCTATGTTCAACTGCCGCATTTCTTTCCCCCACTTACTTGATTCGGAGGTTGCGGGGCTCTTGCACTTGATCTTGAACTCCTTGTAGTCATCTTCGCTCATCAAAGGATATTTCGCCTTGATCTTCTCATAACTATCACCTTTGTCAATCATTGCCTTCACCATGCTTTTCCAAGTAGACAGGGCCGTGCTCATCGTCGTGAGGGCGGCACCATTCACTTTATTACCCGAGAGGCGTGTGTTTGCGAACTCAGCGGGGAACTTGTATCGTTCGTGCAGCTTCGTGAAGAGGAGGCTACGCAAATTCCCTTGGTCCTTATGCCTTAGGTTCTCGGTGTTGATTGAGGCGGTGCTCCGGAGAATGCACCCGAGCTGAATCGAGTACCCCTTGACTACGTGTTTGGGCGCCGTCGGATGCCCATCAGAGTTCACTTCAGTAAATTCCTCCCTGACGGTGCCGAGCATGTTCGGGCGCCGGTCCTTCCGTTGCCTCTTCGGTTGGCTGCCATCTGTGCGTGCGCCACCATCATCAGTGGTGGCATCCGCGGCGCCATCATCAGTGGTGTCATCCCCGACGCCACTAGGGGTTGTGTAGTCAGGATTGGTGTCTTCCGCGGCGTCCTCATAGTGGTGAGGTTCTTCCTCCAACTCCTGGGATAGCTCCCAGAATTGCTTGCCGCCC
The DNA here is from genome assembly GCF_018294505.1 of Triticum aestivum. Taxonomy (NCBI): domain Eukaryota; kingdom Viridiplantae; phylum Streptophyta; class Magnoliopsida; order Poales; family Poaceae; genus Triticum; species Triticum aestivum. The sequence continues at coordinate 584,611,791 of NC_057809.1, read as the reverse complement.
GAACGGCCGGCCTCATCATTGTGGGCCATGTTTTGCTCTAAATAGGAAAAAAGTTTGGTCAAAAAGTTGGTTATTGTCAAGGAACAAGATCATGGTCTCATCATTTAGGGTTTGTCGACACCAAGGCATCCTAAAAGCTAAGCTTTTATCATTTAGGGTTTGTCGATGCCGAGGCACCCTAAAAGCCTAAGCGTACATATTTAGGTTCTCATCGACACCGAGGCACCCTAAAAGCCAAGGTTTCATCATTTAGGGTTTGTCGACGCCGAGGCACCCTAAACGCTAAGTTTTCATCATTTAGGGTTTATCGATGCCGAGGCACCCTAGGTTGGGCCTAATCACTTGGCACTAATCAGTTGGCTCTATTGCCACCTATGTTGGGTTTATCATCTAGGGTTTATCGATGCTGAGGAGAATTTCTAAGTTGAGCCTAATCACTTGGCTCTATTGCCACCTATGGTTTAATGCAGCAAGAATAAAGGGGCAGTTGATCCTACTTAATTAAGTGCTAAGATACCCCGGCCCATGCATTAGTAGCAAGTACCTCATATGTCCGATTTTTAGCAAAGTCATGCTAAAATTCACGGAAAATTTCAGCATGACCTTTGCTGAAAATAGGACATATGGAGTACCCGAATTTGCCGGAATGAAAGTTAATCGACATTCTGGCAAACTCAAGGGCCTCTCGGGGTACCTGCAAAATCATCACGACACGAAGGGCCTCTCAAGGGCCTCAAGCAGCAGCGGCGTCTCCCAAGACCCCATTTTTGCTAAATTTCTTTGAGCAACAATCAGAGCAGAAAATTCAGCATATTTCTATACAACAGCACTGTAAAGATGAAGAACAGTCCTACAACAGCCCATTTATATACAATAGCATCTTTGGTCATACCAATTTCTGAAACAATTCAAATCTGAACTGTATCTTTGGTCATACAAATCTCTGAAACTATACAAATCTGAAATATATATCTTTGATCATCATCTTTGCATGTCTTTCTCAATGTGATCATAAGTAATTCAGAGGCATCACAAGTAATTCAGAGCATCACAAGGCATTAGTAGTTTAGTACATGAACAAGTTTTACAAAGCACATCAATATGTTACAACAAACAAAAGTTCTGAAATTTGTTTCCCTAACTGAATTAACTGAATTTTTAGTAACCGAATAAACTGAATTTTCAAAACTGCAAGAAGCCATTTAAAAAAATCCTCTCATCTCATATGAGGAGTGTTAATCCTAAGACTAATAGTTTGTTGTGCAGTACAACTACAGTGATGCCCTGTCCATTTGTCCCTCCCCAACTAGACACTAGAGTAGCACTGTTGATGCCCTGTTCTTGCTGAACTTTATGATAGTATATACAACAACTTATCCTAAATGTGGCTAGAACTTCAGATTTACAAATTAAAGGACACAAACTCAAGCAAGCTTCCTGAACAATACCCTGACAGAAAACATAGGACAAACAATGAATTTCTATAACCAGTAAGAACAAGGGGATGATTTTAGCAAGTTAAGTGCAGCTCTAGCACCCTGTGCATGAAATGTATCATGTATCAAACCATCAATTAGCTGCTGAAAAACATAAATGTACCATGTGAACATATAATACCTTCATGAGCGAACTCAATGAGTGTGAACCAACAGAGTGTGGGTCACCACAGATTTTGTAGTCAAAAACCTTCAGGACAGAGTGAAAATAGTTACAATATGCTTGCAAGTAATTTGAGGAGGGAACTACACTACACTACATACCCCAATTTGAGAAGAGCGGGAACTACAGTACACAGCACTACACTACATGGTCACTACTACTCCAATTTGGAAATAATACTCCAGGCTGCCAAAGTATAGCACAGGAGCAACGATATTAAACCTAGTAGCACTACTGAACCTAATTGAACCTAGGCAATACTTCAACTGAATGCTGGACCATGCATGTTCTCACTACTAAACCCCAAGAGAAAAACCCAGTAACAAATGGAGTAACAGATTAACAAATAACAGTACACAAGAACTAAACTTTGGTTAAATGAATGCATTAGCTACTAAGCTGTCCAAATTAACAAACTACAGTGCACAAATCTCCTGTCATCATCAGTAACAAAATTCAGATTAACAAATTACTTCCATATGTCAATTTACAGTGCACAAACTTTACTGTTATCATCATCAGTAACAAAATTCAGACATTACAGGTGGAGTTGGGGGGTGAAGTAGTCACAGTAGAAGGCGTTGCAGGTGTTTATCTGCGGCCATCACGAATCCATTCATCATTACCCAGGGAACAGAGACTAATAAATTTGTCAATTTTAGAAGAAAAGGAATGAATTACTAGCATGGCATCTCCATTCTCCATTGTCTTTCTGTCTAAACCTAGGAACACAGTCATTACTGTCTGTCTGAACCTAGGAACCTAGGAACCTAGGAACACAGGAGAGGGAGGAAGGAGGAAGGAGGAGAGGTACCTGGGTGGGAGGACGGCGGCAGCGGCGGCAGCGGCTGGAGGACGGCGCCGTCGACGAACTCGAGGGCGGGGGCACCAGATGCTCCTCTCGTTGATGTGGGTTGGTGAGGAGCAGGTGGCCAGCGTCGTGGTTGGCAAGGCAGCGCTGCCTCTGAGGAGGTGGTTGGTGCCTTGGCGGCCGGCGGTGGCGGAGGCCTGGAGGATGGAGGGACCGAGAGGGACAGATGGAATCGGGGGCACGGGGGCGCGGGGGCGGCGGCGGTGGGGGCGCGGGGGTGGCGGGGGTGGAGTCCGGTGAGGGTCGGGGCGGCGGCATCGTGGGTCAGGGCAACGCGTGGGTGGATCTGGTGGCGAGGGAGAGAGGGTCGAAGGGGATCTGGCGAGGGAGAGGGAGATAGCTAGGGGGAAGCTTACTAATGGCGCACCACACCTCGGTGCGCCATTAGAAATCTTTTTTTAGATAGCAATGGCGCACCCCGCAGCGGTGCGCCATTAGAAATCTTTTATTTAGATAGCAATGGCGCACCCGGCAGCGGTGCGCCATTAGAAATCTTTTTTTAGATAGCAATGGCGCACCCCGCAGCGGTGCACCATTAGAATTTTTTTATTACAGTTTGAGCACAGGTTATATTGCACCTAACCCAATCCACATCAGAACCTGCCCACTAGCCCGACTGGTCAGCATGCAGCACACACACCAGGAGCTCTTGGGTTTGATTCCCAGGCTCCGCAATATTTTTTTTTGCATTTTAAATGTTGTTTGATATTTAGTTGTGTTTAAATATGTTCAAACTTGTTTAAATCATAACAGTAATATTTTTTTATAAAAACAGTAATAATTTTTTTAAAAATATATTCAAATTTGTTACTTGAAAATATCATCGGCGGCGGTGGTGGAGCGGGGGAGGGTGCAGGGGTGCCCGTTGGCGGCGGTGGAGCGGGGGAGGGTGCGGGGGGCCGGGTGCTCGTCGGCGGCGGTGGAGGGGGATCGAGATCGAGTGTCCTCATGAATTCAAAAAGTGCCCGTGAAATTTAAAAATATTCATGATATCAAAAAGTGCCCATGAAATACAATCGAGAAATGAAGACTATGATTTAAATACAATCGATCTTAGCTAGCTATCTGTTCACAATCTTCTTGCCCTTCTTTTTCGCAAATGGAGTTCTTCTGTGGAACGGACGTCCTTTAGGTAGGGTGGTCCTGCTTCTTCTTGTGGTGTGTGCTGCTACTTCATCGTCGTCGTCATGTTCGATCTTCGGGTCGCCATACTTGTCGAAGTCTTGCTCATTGGCTACTCCATCCATTCCGATGATCTTACTTTTGCCTCTCCTCACGACAACACGACTGGGCTTTGACGGGTCGGTAATGAAGAAGCATTGGTCCACTTGGGAAGCCAGTACCCATGGCTCATTTTTCGCGGTGACGTTTGCGCCCGCTGTCTTGGATTTGGCTTCGGGTATAACCATGGTGGTGAAATACCGGTCTTCTTTTAGGACGCTCTTGGCCCATCTGACACGGAACATCGGGACCTTCTCTCCAGCGTAGCTCAGCTCCCAGATCTCCTCAATCCTTCCGTAGTATCTGTACTTGTCGTTACCGGTGTAGGATTCCATCGTTATGCCGGAGTTCTGATAACCATCGCTCTTCATGTCCTTGTTCTCGGTGTAGAATGTGTAGCCGTTGATATCGTACGCCTCATAGGTCATCAGGTTGTGCTCGGCGCCCTGTGACAAGGCGAATCTGAGTTGTTCTTCCGCGGAAGAATCCTCATGTAAAGGGCACGACAGAAGCTTCTGCTTGAACCAACACGTGAAACATGAGTTGTGCTCTTTGATTATATCTCCGTCCGTCCTCTGTTGGCCTCAGTCATTGTACGTCTTCTCAATAAAGGTTTTGTGCTCTACCACCCAAGGATCGACCACGTCTATGTGTTGTAGTCCGACTAGGTTTGCTCTTTCAAAGTCGGCGAGTCGACCCTCGAAGTCGACATGCATTTCACGGCGACCCTCACGGTGACCCCATCCAGCGAGCCTACCAAGGTGCCTGTTGATGGGCAGACCAACGGGGTTCTCAATGCCTAGATAATTCGTGCAGTAGGAGATGCACTCTTCGGTCAGAAAGCCCCTGGCTATACTTCCCTCTGGACGTGACATGTTGCGAACGTATCCTTTGATGACACCATTCATCCTTTCGAACGACATCATGCTGTGCAGGAACGTCGGCCCGAGTTGGATGATATCCTCCATGATATGGACCAGCAGATGCACCATAACATCGAAGAATGCAGGCGGGAAGTACATCTCAAGCTCGCATAGTATCACCACGATCTCTTCCTGTAGCCTTCTGAGTTGCCTCATGCCAATCGACTTTCGAGAGATGACGTCGAAAAAGTTGCATAGGCCAAATAGCATTTCACGGACGTGTGCGTCCATGATCCCACGGATTGCAACTAGAAGTATCTACGTCATCAGCACGTGACAGTCGTGAGACTTCATCCCGCTGAACTTCTGCTTCGCTGGGTCTAGGTATCTGCTTATCTTCCCCGCGTAACCGTAAGGAAGTTTTACTCCTACGAGGCAGGTGAAAAACTGCTTGATCTCCTCCTGACTTAGAGTGAATCACGCGGGAGGGTAGTCACTTCCGGTCTTCTTGGCCTTTTTGCCTTTGTGACGAGTTTCTGTGTCCTGCTTCGCCTCATCATCATCATCATCATCATCATCATCATCATCATCATCATCATTAGCGTGAAGCTCCTGCCTGATGCCCATTGATTTCAAGTCTGCCCTTGCTTTTGGCCCATCTTTGGTCCTCTCTGGCATGTTGAGCAGGGTACCAAGCAGACTCTCGCACACGTTCTTCGTGATATGCATGGCATCAAGGCTGTGAGGCACATGGTGGATCTTCCAGTATGGCAAGTCCCAGAAAACAGACCTCGTTTTCCATACCTTCAGCAGCGTCTCTGGCGCCTTTCACTTCTTTCCCGGCTCTGGCGCCTTTTGCTTCTTTCCCGGCAGTGGGCAATCTTTCCAATTTTTTCAACAGCTCGTCTATTTCCTCGCCGCTCCTCGTACGCGGGCGTTTTCGGGGTTCGGTTTCACCATCGAACAGATCCTTGCGTTTCCTCCACGGGTCATCGTCACGAAGCCACCTTCGATGTCCCATGAACACGGTTTTCGAAGACCCGGGATCTCTATCTAGCTGGCGATACATTGTGTCATCCATGCACCTTACGCATCCAAAAAATCCATGGACTACCTGCCCCGCGAGATATCCGTAACCGAGATAGTCGTGCACCGTCGTGAGCAGTGCGGCTCTCATAGGGAAATATTCTTTCTCTGCGGCGTCCCACGTATTGGCTGGCGTTTTCCACAGCGTGTCTAGCTCCTCTTTCAGCAGCCCCAGATACAGATTGATGTCGTTCCCTGGTTGTTTCGCCCTTCAATTAGCATACTCATGTGAATGTACTTCCTCTTCATGCACAACCAGGGGGGAGGTTGTACATCCACACAAACACAGGCCAGGTGCTATGTGTGCTTCTCTGGCTGCCAAACGGATTGACTCCATCGGTGCTCGTGCCCAGCACGATGTTCCTTGGATCCTTCCCAAATTCTGGGTATTCAAAGTTCAACGCTTGCCACTGGCTCGCATCCTTAGGGTGACTCAGCATCTTGTCTTTTTTATTTATCTCCGGATCATTTCCGTCATCTTCCCACTTCTTCTCCTCCCTATCCGCGTGCCAACGCAGGAGCTTTGCTACCTTAGGGTCCGCGAAATACCCTAAGGTAGCTTCGACACGGACATCTTATCTCCATCTCGTTCTTTTGAAGCATCTTGGCCTTCGCGGAGCTCAAAATCCTATTCACGATGCCTTTGGTCATCGTGCGGACCATGGTCGCCTGCGGGGTAGAGCAAAACAATATTTTAGAACCAAGAAAAAATTTGGCATGACCTTCCCTAAAAATAGGACCAAAAAAAATGCATAGTGCCAAAATTCTCGCCGAAACGGAAATGAATCAACATTCCGGCAAAATATTGGCAACTATCGCATTTCAAATACCGGTACCTGCAAACACAAACATATATGCAACACCACAAACACATGCAACACCACAAACATACATAGATCTAGCTAGGCCACAAAAAGTGCATGTGCACGTTGTTGGAGCAAGCTAGGGAGAAAAAAGTAGATCTACATCATGAAGATAGCTTTCCCCTTACTTACCTATAAAAAAAAGGTAATTTCACCACTTAATTTTGATGAATCTATGGTGGAAATGAGGTGAGCAGGAGGAGGCAGCCGAAAGCTTGGAGAAGGAGGTGGAGGGAATGAAGTGGGGAAAGTGAGTGGGTAGGTGTGGGGCTGTCCAAAATATCTTGTTGGGGTCCCAGGTTACTAATGGCGCATCACCTGCACATGCGCCATTAGTAACCCTAGTTACTAATGGCACACCTGTTTACAGGGTGCGCCATTAGTAGTTTAAACTACTAATGGCGCACGATGAGGCGGTGCGCCATTAGTAGTTTTGCAAAAAAAAGAATAAAAAAAATTCAGTACTGGCGCACTCCTTGTGTGGTGCGCCATTACTAGTTAGAACTAGTAATGGCGCACCAGACATAGGATGCACCATTAGTATGTATGTAAAAAAAATTATCACTAGTGGCACACCTGTTTTCTGGTGCGCCATTAGTATCTTCCACACTAATGGTGCATCACCAACTGGTGCGCCATTAGTATATAGTAGTGGCGCACTACTTCCCTGGTGCGCCATTAGTGTCAATCCTATCTATAGCCCTTTTCCTAGTCGTGTTGGATGATGATGTAGAAGCCCTCCGTGATCGATTCCCCTTCCGACGGAGCTCCGGAACATGCCCCAAAATGGGATCTCGTGGATACAGAAAGTTGCGGCGGTGGAATTAGGTTTTTGGCTCCGTATCTGATTGTTTGGGGGTATGTAGGTATATATAGGAGGAAGAAGTACATCGGTGGAGCAACGGGGGGCCCACGAGGGTGGAGGGCGCGCCTGGGGGGGTAGGCGCGCCCCCTACCTCCTGGCCTCCTGTTAATTGGCTCGACGTAGGGTCCAAGTCTCCTGAGTTGTATTCGGTGAGAAAATCATGTTCCCAAAGGTTTCATTCCGTTTGGACTCTGTTTGATATTCTGTTTCTCTGAAACACTGAAATAGGCAAAAAAACAGCAATTCTGGGATGGGCCTCCGGTTAATAGGTCAGTCCCAAAAATAATATAAAATTGGAAAATAAAGCCCAATATAGTCCAAAACAGTAGATAACATAGCATGGAGCAATCAAAAATTATAGATACGTTGGAGACGTATCAGGCTGCGAGGCCCATTTCGAGCTATGGAGGAAGCTCTTCTGCCTCGTCCCTCGCTCCCAAAAGGGATCCATATTCGAGGTGGGCAGCGCCAAAGTATGGCGCATAGCCGAGACGGGATACCTATCCGGCACTCCGAAGAAGGCATCCGAAGAGTGGCCCTCGAAGTGGTTTTATATAGAAGACGTCGCTCTCTCGGACCCAACCCGGCGTGGCCTACCGGAAATCTCCAATGCCCCGTTAACGAAGCGCCACAGCTGGCGTCCCGAAAGCCTCGAGGCGGTAGACAGTGTGGAGCTTAAGATGCTGATGGACAAGATAAAAATACTCGCCCAATCTGGACTGTCCATAATTGAGGTCATGGCGATTTCCATAATGCGAGGTGTTCAACCACTCCAATCCAGAGGACTTCCCATGTGGAATTTTAATGGGGAGGATGATACATCTCGCTACGGGCGCAAGGGCCCAGACAACTTCACCGCTCTGGCCGCCATGTTGGGTGATCTTTACAAAGGGGAGAAAGAAGAATTCGCTCGCCTCAAGTGCCGAGATGGCTTTTCCATGTACAACCCCCTAGCTGGGTAAGCTCTCAATCCAGGAGCTCACTTAATCTTCTTCCTGAGCCGCAATCAGTCAAACTTAACCCGACCATTTTCAACATGAATGGAGGAAGGCCACTGCGGGGATTTATAGCCCCGCTCCGCAGCCGGAGGACCACATTCGAGACCTGGATCCCGGATTCAAGGAGGATCCGGATATATTCATGGAGCTCAAGGAGGGAGTCTTCTATCAGGCGAGCTATGACGGCTGTCGGTGTCAAAACTGGCGGATCTCGGGTAGGGGGTCCCGAGCTGTGCGTCTAGGATCGATGGTAACAGGAGACGGGGGACACGATGTTTACCCAGGTTTGGGCCCTCTCTATGGAGGTAATACCCTACTTTCTGCTTGATTGATCTTGATGAGTATGAGTGTTACAAGAGTTGATCTACCACTAGATCGTAATGGCGAAACCCTAGAAGTCTAGCCTATGAGTATATGGTAATGAATCTATCCTATCCAGACTATTCTCTCCGGTTTATATAGACACCAGAGAGATCTAGGGTTACATGAGGTCGGTTACATAAGAGGGAATCTTCATAGTCGGTCGCTTAGCTTGCCTCCCACGCCAAGGAGAGCCCAATCCGGACACGGGTATAGTCTTCGATTTTCGTGTCTTCACAGCTCATCAGTCCGGCCCATGGATAACAGGCCGGATGCCCGAGGACCCCTTAGTCCAGGACTCCTCCAGTAGCCCCCGAACCAGGCTTCAATGATGATATGTTCGGCGCTCAGATTGTCTTTGACATTGCAAGGAGGGTTCCCTTCTTTAAGTAATGTTGACTCAATATCGTTCCCCTCGGCTTCTGCGTGCTAATAACTTCATATTCCACGTGTCAAGCGAATGCGGAAAGTCAGGACATTTTTGCAAACAACACCTCGTCCACACAAGGCAGAATGCCTACTTAATGAAATTGGATCTTAGATCCAGGCGATATCGTGCCGAGAAAATCCCCAGAAACTGCCAGGAGAAGCCATTCCAACATGGCTAGCATTCCCAATTCTTCCTCCCGCTCCAGCCCAAAGAGAAGCGAGTGGGAGAAGTGTTCTATGAATAATAGTCAGCTAGCAAAGCTGCAAACGCAGGGATTTCTTCCTCCCGTGGATCTGGTCCTGATACGCCTCTGTCGTATCTACTTCTCCAAACACTTTTCCCCTTGTTTTGGACTCTAATTTGTGTGATTTGAGTGGAACTAACCCGGACTGACGCCTGTCGGATTTCGGGTTCTGGCAGACCCTTGAGGTTCGAACACTGGGGTGCGCGCGGAGATTTCGCCTCCTACCTACCTGCACCCCTCCGCCACGCTAAGATCTAAGCTATGGAAAGAACAACACAAGAGACACATGGTTTATACTGGTTCGGGCCACCATTGTGGTGTAATACCCTACTCCAGTGTGTGGTGTGGTGGATTGCCTCTTGGGCTGATGATGATGAACAATACAAGGAAGAATAGCCTCGCGAGGGTCTGTTCTTGGCTGGGGGGATGAACTGCTGGGAGGAGTTCAGTCACCCTTCTCTCTCTCTCTTCTCGATTGTCCCCTCTCCACCTCTCGTGGGAGGCTGGTCCTATTTATAGAGGCCCTGGTCCTCTTCCCAAATATCGAGCGGGAAGGGAGCCAACAATGGCGGGCTAATTTGAAGGGGGACAACTAGTACCAGCTATCCTGACAAAAGTGGTCTTCGCCTGCACAAAGCTCTGGTGGTGACGCCGTCTTGGGCTCCACAATGACCTCCGTCTTGCAGTCCTCCTGGTCTTGGTCTTGTTGCACCGAAATGACAACTGTAGGATCGAAAGTATGTCTAGAGGGGGGGGGGTGATTAGACTACTTGACCAAATAAAAACTTAACCTTTTCCCAATTTTAGTTCTTGGCAAATTTTAGCTAATTTAGGACAAGTCAAGCAATCATCACATAATTCAAGCAAGCATGCAAAGAGTATATAGGCAGCGGAAAGTAAAGCATGCAACTTGCAAGAATGTAAAGGGAAGGGTTTGGAGAGATCAAATGCAATTGGAGACACGGATGTTTTTCCCGTGGTTCGGATAGGTGGTGCTATCCTACATCCACGTTGATGGAGACTTCAACCCACGAAGGGTAACGGTTGCGCGAGTCCACATAGGGCTCCACCCAAGGGTAACGGTTGCGCGAGTCCACACAGGGCTCCACCCACGAAGGGTCCACGAAGAAGCAACCACCCACAAAGGGTCCACGAAGAAGCAACCTTGTCTATCCCACCATGACCATCGCCCACACAGGACTTGCCTCACTAGCGGTAGATCTTCACGAAGTAGGCGATCTCCTTGCCCTTACAAACTCCTTGGTTCAACTCCATAATCTTGTTGGAGGCTCCCAAGTGACACCTAGCCAATCTAGGAGACACCACTCTCCAAGAAGTAACAAATGGTGTGTAGGTAATGAACTCCTTGCTCTTGTGCTTCAAACAATAGTCTCCCCAACACTCAACTCTCTCTCATAGGATTTGGATTTGGTGGAAAGAGGGTTTGAGTGGAAAGCAACTTGGGAAGGCTAGAGATCAAGATTCATATGGTAGGAATGGAATGTCTTGGTCTCAACACATGAGTAGGTGGTTCTCTCTCAGAACAAATGAGTTGGAATGGTGTGTGTGTTCTGATGGCTCTCTCACTTTGAATGAGAAGGAGGTGGAGGGGAATATATAGCCTCCACACAAAATCCAACCGTTACACACAGTTTTCCAATCTCGGTGGGACCGAATCAATAAACTCGGTCGGACCGAAAATGTAAACCTAGTGACCGTTAGTGATTTTCGGTGGGACTGACATGCAACTCGGTAGGACCAATGTGGTTAGGGTTTGGGCATAACGTAATCTCGGTGAGACCGATTACACAAACTCGGTGAGACCGAAAATGGTAATTAGCTAACCAGAGAGTTGGTTAGGCAAACTCGGTGGGACCGATTTGCTCTTTCGGTGAGACCGAGTGGAACTCGGTGAGACCGAAAAGTTACAAAGGGGAAACACTGAGTTTACATTGCAATCTCGGTGGGACCGATTCGCTCTTTCGGTGGGACCGAAAAGTTACGAAAGGGAAACAGAGAGTTTGCAACCCCATCTCGGTGAGACCGAGATCCCTATCGGTAGGACCGAATTGCTAGGGTTTGGCAGTGGCTAATGACAAGTGAAACTCGGTGGCGCCGGATAGGAAGAATCGGTAGGACCGAGTTTGGCTTAGGGTTTAGGTCATATGTGGATATGGGAAAGTAGTTGAGGGTTTTGGAGCATATCACTAAGCACATGAAGCAAGAGGCTCATTAAGCAACACCTCATCCCTCCTTGATAGTATTGGCTTTTCCTAAAGACTCAATGTGATCTTGGATCACTAAAATATAAAATGAAGAGTCTTGGGCTTTTGAGCTTGAGCCAATACTTTGTCCTTAGCATTTTGAGGGTTCCACTTTCACATCCATGCCATGCCAATCATTGAGCTTTCCTGAAATAATCATCTCGGAATAGTATTAGCTCAATGAGCTATATGTTGTTATGAATTACCAAAACCACCTAGGGATAGTTGCACTTTCAACAACCTTTGCCTAATGCCTCGGTACTCCGCGGCTGCGCTTGCCCCCTTGGCACCAAAGCGGAAAGGAGGACACTACGCGGGCTGGCACCCGCCTGGCGCCCTTGGTCATCATGGCTTGCGTCAGGGCACCTCGTGAGGTACTCCGCCTTGATCTCTCCGCCTCCTTGCGAGCCAGCCTGATGAGGCCGTGCCTGAGGAAGCTCCGCGTCGTCCGCCCCGCGAGGCTTGGCCCCTCGCGAGGGTCTTGGGTTTGTGTTGGTGAAGATGGGCCGTGCTGGGCCCCCCTTTGAGCCGCGCCGCAGGCCGCAGGCAGGCAAGTCTGGGGACCCCCGTTCCCAGAACGCCGACAGTAGCCCCTGGGCCCAAGGCGCGCCCGGACTTGGCCGTGCAGGGAGGCGGAAGGGAAAGAGCGAAGCGCCACGGGCCCTAACAGCCTGCGGCCTTGGGCGCCGCGTGGAGGTTGATTGGACGTGGGCGCCTTAGCAACCACGCGAGTTGATAAAGGAGCGGCATCCGCCTAGGCTTTGCTTCTTGCTTTCCCCGGTTGCTGCTCAGATCCCCTTTCTTGTGCCTCTTCTTCCTTCCTCCAAAATTTCCAGATCTACTCCGACCGTGTGACCTAGGAAGCCATGGCGCCTCGTCAACCCCCGGCCGTATCTTGGTACTCGTCTGCCCTGGACTCACCGAACGTGTCGGAGGCGAGCCTTGCCCGGTTGCGCCGGATGGCGACGGTGCGGGGCATCAACGGGGCGAAGGTGTTCAAGGCCGGCTCCGCCACCCCTGAGGGTCAAGGGAGCACCTTCTATCCGTTCTTCGTAAGTGCCATTGCTGCTGGCCTGGTGCCTCCCTTCTCAGAGTTCTTCTTCTCTGTCCTTCGCCATTATAAGCTATAGGCTGTGCATCTCCACCCCAACTCCGTCCTTCTCCTGGCAATTTTCGCCTATTACTGCGAGGCTCACGTAGGGGTGCATCCCTCAGTGGCCTTGCTGCGCCACTACTTCTACCTCCGGACCTCTCGCGGTCCTGCTTCCGCGTGCGCGAGCTTCATCGCGTACGGTAGCGCCATTGCCATTTCAAACCCTGGGAAAAGGATTGAGGGCTTCAGGAGCAAGTGGGTCTTGGTGGATGCTGGGCGCATCCACCCTCGGCTGATCTTGCCCACGGAGCAGCCCACGAGCTCCAGCGATTGGGGTCGAGCGGAGCTCACGGACCCCGCGCAAAGCTGGTGTTGGAGAAGATGGACGCGGATCTGAGGCCGGCCAACATGGCGGCGGCGAAGCTGACGGCGCGTCGCTGCTGAGGGAATTTCTGGAGCACCAGCTGGCTCTGCTTCGGCAGTACTCACTTCTGATGTGGAGGCCCCGTCCGAGCCCCGCGACCTTGGCCGACGGAGATCTGGCCGCGGTCCTCCAATCTCTGGTCAGGGGCGATGTGGCGAGGTTGGTGGGCGCTCCTACGCCCTTGTTCCTCCGCGACGACTGGGAGCAGGTAGTGGAGTCCATGCCCGTCTTCAACAGGGATGGGCCCGTGCCCATGGAAACTCCCGAGGAACCGGTGGACGTGCCCTCCGACGACTCCAGCAAAGAGGAGGAAGGAGGGGAGCGGGAAAAAGGGCCTGACTCTGAGGCAACTGACGGAGAGTCGAGGGCTCCCCTCCCCCGGCACAGGTCCCGCGTTCTCCGCCTCTCTCCGAGCGATGACGACGAGGATGACGACGAGGATGACGACGAGGATGACGACGAGCAGGACGGCGGGAGCTTGCCCCCGATCCCGAAGAAGGACAGGACCGGGATGATCTCCCGCGGGTCTGCCCCGGCCCCGAGGCGGACCGCAGACGCACCTTCCGCTTCCAAGCTCCCCGAGGTTGACCCTTCCAGCCGGCTTTCAGGCTTCAAATTTGGCCGGAGGCCGCTTGAGCTCACCGGCGACGACCCATAAGCATTTGATTCTTGTCTTTATTTCTTCCTCTGCTTCTGAGGCTTGACGTCCGCATCTCTTGGATAGGCTGGCGCCCGCAGCAAAGAAGTCGAAGGGAGCTCCTGAGGTTCCATCCGTGGCAGCGCCTCTGCCCGCGAAGGAGGGTGACCGCGACGCACAGGCTTCTCCTGCCCGGTCGTCCTCGCGAGGCCTGGCTGAGCCGGCTGGGGCGAGCTCAGCCCCCACGGCCCAAGTGACTCCCGAGGTGTCCTTGCCTGCCGCCGCCACTACAGCCATTGGGGCGCGGCAGACCCTGCCTCAGGATGCTGTGGCCGCGCTGCCGCCTTCTCCTCCTACTCCACCGGCTGTTGTCTCTCCGACTCCTTCTGCCGTTCTGGATCATGCTGTTGCTGAGCTGGACCGACTGCGGCAGGATCTTCTTGGCGCCGACCCTCGCTTGGTGGCCGGGTGCTTGGAGCTGGCTTCAGGATGGGTTCGCTCCGACGCTTCGATTCGGGCGGTGCTGGTCCAGGCCTCGACGGCTTGCGACGAGGAGAAGCAGGCCGTCCTTGAGGCGAAGGCTGCTCGTGACGCAACCCTGGGGGAGGTGGTCGACGTCCGTGGTCGTTGCAAGGCGCTGGAGGACGAGCTGCAAGGCCTGCGGGACCAGCTTGCGAAAGAGGTCCGCCTTTGCCAAGAGCAGGAAGAAGGCGTGAAGGCTCACGAGGCGGCCATCAAGGAGAGGGAGGTCAAGCTCAGGAAACGCCGCGACCACCTAGGCGCGCTGGAGCAGGAGTTGGGGGCGAGGAAGGCCGAGCTAGATGACAAGGCCCTGGTTCTTGCCGAGGACCGCGTGGCCTTCACAGAGATGGAGGCGAAGGCTCGCTCCTCGCTGAGGACGCTTTACGACAGCGGCCTGGAGAGCCCGCTGGCTGGCGCCGAGGACGGCCCCGCCAAGCTGCTTCCCTTCCTGGTTCGCGCTCTTGAAGATGTCGCCCTTGGCCTTGGCCCCACGGCCGAGGCCGAGGCACGTGTCCTGTCTTCTGCAGCACTGACGCGGGTCCTCACCCACATCTACCTTCGCGATCCCGGCGTCGACCTCGACAGCCTGCTGGAGCCAGTAAGCGGCGAGCGTGCCGCTGCCGCTGCCGAGGCCGTGAAGGGTCGCGCGGAGGCTCTGCTAGGGAAGTTCCGGGCCTTTAGCACCAAGCCAAAGAAAGGCGCTGCCAACCCCACTGCTCCATGAGGCGAACCCACTCCGCGTTGCTCCACCGCCGACAAGTGACTCCGTTGTGGCTCCTGTCCTGCCTTTAATTCCTGCACATGTATCATGCCTCGGGGAGGCGTTTAAACTTGCGTTTGGCATTGATATAACAGTGTGGACTGTAATATTTTCTTTTGAATTCCGTGAAATTGGCGCTTTTCCTTCCTACTTGCTTATGTTCTACGCTGGCAGAGCCCGGCCCCGCGCATGTCTCACCCAGCGTTGGTCCCGACCGGAAACCAGGACGGGGCCAAGGAGTGAGGGGCTATGTGACAAGTTAGGTTCCTGAGTCGCGATGCTCAGGAGTCCCCCTTGGCGCACGAACAACAAGTAGGGAGGTGTGATGTGGGTGGATCTACCGTTCTACGTCTGCAGAGCCCGGCCGCACGCATACCTCAACCGCCGTTAGCCTTTCGGAACTAAGGAGTGAGGGGCTATGTGACCAGTTAGGCTCCTGAGTCGCGATGCTCAGGAGTCCCCCTTGATGCTCAAACGGCCTTCGTACCTTGGCTCTGCTCGGGGAGAGACGCGCGACGAACCAGGCCCGGGGGGACCTGGCTGGGCGGCGTGCGTCTGGGTGTGACCCAGGCGCAGCCCCCGTGCCCAGCCCCCTCGCGCGGCACTCCCGAGGGGAGGCGTTACGATGAGGCTAGACACTGAGCTCTGGGCTCCCTGAGGTTGATGCGGCCCGGGGGCCACCCTCAGTTGTTTATCACCAGCGCGGAGCATAGCGCTTCCGTATGTGTACGGGCATAGCCGCTCCTCGGCAGTGTCGTCAGCCAGCGCGGAGCATGGTGCTTCCACTGGTACGTGGGAGGGGGCCCCCCTCCGGGAGGAGCCCCCGGGGCGTGTACAGCCCCGCCCTGACACGTGGCTGGCACGGTAGGGCCTGGCGAGGTGTATCTGGGCACCCGTGAGCCAGCGCGGGACTCACGGGGCCCTACCTCTAGGCGGGTTGCGCCTGGCACTGGGCCTTATCTTGTGATGTGTCCCTGCAAATTTGGTTAGATGTCGGCACTCTACGTCCTCGGGTCCCGGCCCTCGAGCTGGTCTCAGCCGTCGCTGGTATGCCAGGTCGCGATGCCGTGGACAAGGCCAGAGGGTGAGGGCTGGAGAGCCAGTAAGAGCCCTGAGTCGCGATGCTCAGGTACCCCCCCTTTAACGTGCAAGTGGTCGGCATGGAGAAGAAGAGGTGCCGTGGACGGGCATCAAATAATCAAGCATGGTGGGTCTAACGCATAACCGGAAATAAACGCAAATGGGATACATGCCGCTGGGCCTGGCCCGAGCGACTTGGGGATCATGCAGCCCGAGGGGCGCCCCCAACAAGGTAAGCTAACAACATGAAATAAAAGGGATACACGCCGCAGGGACGGACCCACGCGGCCTGGGAAATAATGCAGCCCTGGGGGGCGCTCCCAGCTGGAAGTGAAACTTGAAAGATGTCATCTGATGACGTTGAGGACGAAGGGGTGTTGGTGTAGCAGACTTGGTGGGCTGCGAAAGCCGATCCTCACGAGCCCCCAGGCCCAGGGGCCTCGGGAGGCTCCGGAGGCGCTGGCGGCTCCTCGCGGACCATCTCCATCCCCGCCAGGGCTGCGGAACGCCTGGCCTCTCGTGCCTCCGTGATGCCCCTCATGAGGCGCTGGTACGTGGCAGCCGTGTTCGGCAAGCCGTAAGGCATGCGAATGTAGCTGTGGGGTGGACCTCCGCAGCGCCCCACTCGCGAGGGCCAGAGGCGCTCCAGAGAGGCGACTCGGTTGAGCCCTAGTATGTCGATGTAGATGCGCAGCCCACCATCCTCGCCTGGATGGGGAGCCACTTCTGGTAGGCGGCGGTTGCCTTTCATGACTCTTGACTCCTGTAGCTCCTGAATGGCCTTGCTGATGAACTCCTGAGGGTCTGGCTCTCCTTGCCTTGCTCCTTCTTGAGGGAAACGTGCTTCAAAACACGCCTCCATGTGGTGCCCAAGCGCCTCCCTCGTGACCCTAGCTAGGTCGGTGGCCCTCCAGGGGAGAGCCCCGAGCCCTGCCTGAGGAGGGCACCGGGCGTGCTTTCCAATGCGATGGATGGAGGTTCCCCCTGGGCAGGCGCGGGCCCAGAGGGGCCTTCCTCCTGAGTGGTCAGGCCGGATGATGTCTTCTTCTTCTTGGGGGCGGTCTCGGGAGGCCTCCTGCTTCCGCGATCCGGGTCTTCCAGTGACGCGGCCTGAAAGGCTCGTTCCAGGGAACACACCGCGTCCTTCTCTTCACAGGGCACCGTGATGACTCCGCCACTTCCTGGCATCTTGAGGATGTTGTAGCCATGGTGAGTTACGGCCATGAACTTGGCCAGCGCTGGGTACCCAAGGATGGTGTTGTACGGCAGGCGAATGTGAGCGACGTCGAAGTCGATGAGCTCGGTGCGGTAGTTGTCGCGTGCCCCGAAGGTGACAGGGAGGCGGACCTGCCCAATCGGGACCGTGGAGCCGTCGGTGATTCCGGAGAAAGGCTTGGTTGGCTGAAGCTGGCTGTAGGGCACTTGGAGATTGTTGAATGTTTCCACGGACAGGACGTTGAGCCCTGCCCCGCCATCGATGAGGGTCCTGGTGACCACCATGTTGCTGACGATTGGGGAACAAAGCATCGGGAGGACTCCGGCTGTAGTCGCACACTTGAGCTGATCTGCTGAGCTGAACGTGATGGCGCACGCCGACCACCTGAGAGGGCGCGTGGCTTCGAGCCTGGGGAGGACTGCATTCACTTCGCGGGCGAACTGCTTGAAGATGCGTTGAGAGGCTGGGGCTTGAGCCCCGCCCAGGATGCAGGCGATCGCGCGCGGCTCCTGGAAGCCCCCAGCTCCCTCGTCCTGGTGGTGGTCCTCGTTTCTCCTTGGCTGTGGCGGCAGCGGAGGGAGGCCTGCGTTGCCTTTCAGGCGATCCTCGCGAGGCTGATCCCTCCAGTCTCCCTCACGAGGCGGGTCTTGCCAGCGATCCTCGCGAGGTTGATCGCGCCACCCTTGGCGCGGGCCACGGTCTTCCCAGCGTCCTGCGTTCCTTCCTCCTCCTCGACCGTAGCCCCGGTCACCGCGGTCAGGGCGACGGCCGATCCTTCCTTCTCGCACGGCTCGGAGCTCTTGACATTCGTTGGTGTTGTTGGTGTGGAGGTCGTGGTACACATAGTACCGGCTGCCCTTGGAAAGTTCGGGCTGATCTCTGCCCCGCTTGGTGTCTGGTTCTGCCGCGAGCACGGCAGCCCCCTTGCACTTCACATCCTTGGCCTTGGGCTTCTTCTCTTCTGGGTCTATGGCAGGCAGCTCGAGGAGGGAGAGACGCCCTTCCTCAGCCCTGGCACACTTGGTTGCCAAGTTGAACAGCTCCAAGGAAGTGCACAGGTCTTCATGCATCGCCAGCTCCTCCTTCATCTTGACATCGCGCACGCCGTCAGAGAAGGCTGAGATGATGGCCTCCTCAGTCACCTTGGGAATCTTGAGGCGTGTATTGTTGAAGCGCTGGATGTACTTCTGCAGGGTCTCCCCGGGTTATTGCTTGATGCGGCGCATGTCACTCACGGCGGGCGGCCGGTCGCGAGTACCTTGGAAGTTGGCGATGAGGCGGGTGCGCATCTCGTCCCAGGAGGAGATCATGCCTGGAGCCAGGTTCAGGAGCCAGGTGCGGGCCCCGTCCTTGAGCGCCATGGGGAACCAGTTCGCTATGACCTTCTCGTCTCCGTTGGCAGCTTCGATGCCCAGCTCGTAGAGCTGGAGGAACTCCGTAGGGTTAGCCGTGCCGTCGTAACGAGGAGGCAGGTCTGGCTTGAACTTGCCGGGCCACGCGATGCTGCGTAGCTCGGTGGTGAAGGCGCGGCAGCCTGCTGTGGCCACTGGAGGCCTTGGGTGACGGAGAGCTTGGTCTTGCATGTCCCCTCGCGCTGCAGCTGGGAGCAGCACAGGGTCTTGACGCGCGGGAGCAGGAGCATGGTCGCGACGTGCTGGAGCAGGGAGCGCCCGGTCAGCTTCTTGCGGGCGAGGGACTTCTTGGCAGCTCTGCTCTTGCCGTGCTGGCACCTGACGGAGCGGGTTCTGCCCAGGGGCCACACGCCTTGGAGCCATGGCGCCTTCCTGAGGAGGAGGCGGCCGGGGCGCGGCCGGAGCTTCGTCGCCTGCGCGAGGCGGGGTGCGGTGTAGCGGAACGGATGGCGCTGGAGAGCCCCCTGCGGCGCGGACGAGCTCGGCGACACGGTCGAGCCATTCTTCGTAGACATCGTCGACGGGACGGTAGCGCAGGAGCTCGTTTGCCGCGATGAGCGCAGCTCGAGCCTCCATGGGTGCGCGGAGCGCGGGACGAAGAACCAGCTGGGGTGAGCGAGGGAGTTGCGGTGCGGCCGTCTTGCCGCACGGACGAATGCTGAGACGATGCTTGCTGCTCGTCCCCCGCCGAGCCGGTGGCGGCGTTGACGGCAGGTGACGGGGGACGGCGAGGACGCCCGCCGACAGGGGCCGTCTGGGCGACGCGGGAAGCGAGAGCGGCCCGGCGCTCGGCGCAGGCCCGACGAGCGTCAGACATCTGCGTGATGGTCGGAGGAGAACGGGGTGGTGGAAGACGAATTCCAGCGCACCCCTACCTGGCGCCAAATGTTGGATTTCGGGTTCCGGCAGACCCTTGAGGTTCGAACACTGGGGTGCGTGCGGAGATTTCGCCTCCTACCTACCTGCACCCCTCCGCCACGCTAAGATCTAAGCTATGGAAAGAACAACACAAGAGACACAGGGTTTATATTGGTTCGGGCCACCGTTGTGGTGTAATACCCTACTCCAGTGTGTGATGTGGTGGATTGCCTCTTGGGCTGATGATGATGAACAATACAAGGAAGAACAACCTCGCAAGGGTCTGTTCTTGGCTGGGGGGATGAACTGCTCGGAGGAGTTCAGTCACCCTTCTCTCTCTCTCTCTCTCTTCTCGATTGTCCCCTCTCCACCTCTTGTGGGAGGCTGGTCCTATTTATAGAGGCCCTGGTCCTCTTCCCAAATATCGAGCGGGAAGGGAGCCAACAATGGCGGGCTAATTTGAAGGGGGACAGCTAGTACCAGCTATCCTGACAAAAGTGGTCTTTGCCTGCACAAAGCTCTGGTGGTGACGCCGTCTTGGGCTCCACAATGACCTCCGTCTTGCAGTCCTCCTGGTCTTGGTCTTGTTGCACCGAAATGGAAACCTTTGCCTAATGCCTCGGTACTCCGCGGCTGCGCTTGCCCCCTTTGCACCAAAGGGGAAAGGAGGACACTGCGCGGGCTGGCACCCGTCTGGCACCCTTGGTCGTCATGGCTTGCGTCATGGGCACCTCGTGAGGTACCCTGCCTTCATCTCTCCGCCTCCTCGCGAGCCAGCCTGATGAGGCCGTGCCTGAGGAAGCTCCGTGTCATCCGCCCCGCGAGGCTTGGCCCCTCGCGAGGGTCTTGGGTTTGTGTTGGTGAAGATGGGCCGTGCTGGGCCCCCCTTTGAGCCGCGCCACAGGCCGGAGGCAGGCAAGTCAGGGGACCCCCGTTCCCAGAACGCCGACAACACCGTTTTTAGCAGAATTACCATGGTGTTATTTATGTGCAGAAACAAATGTTCTCGGAATGACCTGAAACTTCACGGAGCCACTTTTCAGAAAATAAGAAAAATACCTGCAAAAGATGAAGGCCAGGGGCCCACCACCTCTCCACGAGGGTGAGGGGCGCGCCCCCTACCTCGTGGGCCCCCTGTTGCCTCCCCGACTCCAACTCTAACTCCAACTCCATAGATTGAGTTTTGGGGAGAAAAACATCAGAGAGAGGAAATCATCGCGTTTTACGATACGGAGCTGCCGCCAAGCCCTAAAACCTCTCGGGAGGGCTGATCTGGAGTCCGTTTGGGGCTCCGGAGAGGGGAATCCGTCGCCATCGTCATCATCAACAATCCTCCATCACCAATTTCACGATGCTCACCACCGTGCGTGAGTAATTCCATCGTAGGCTTGCTGGACGGTGATGGGTTGGATGAGATCTATCATGTAATCGAGTTAGTTTTGTTAGGGTTTGATCCCTAGTGTCCACTATGTTCTGAGATTGATGTTGCTATGACTTTGCTATGCTTAATGCTTGTCACTAGGGCCCGAGTGCCATGATTTCAGATCTGAACCTATTATGTTTTCATCAATATATGAGTGTTCTTGATCCTATCTTGCAAGTCTATAGTCACCTATTAAGTGTTATGACCCGTTAACCCCGAAGTGACAATAATCGGGATACTTACCAGTGATGACCGTAGTTTGAGGAGTTCATGTATTCACCATGTGTTAATGCTTTGTTCCGGTACTCTATTAAAAGGTGGCCTTAATATCCCTTAGTTTCCGCAAGGACCCCGCTGCCACGGGACGGTAGGACAAAAGATGTCATGCAAGTTCTTTTCCATAAGCACGTATGACTATGTTCGGAATACATGCCTACATTATATCAATGAACTGGAGCTAGTTCTGTGTCACCCCAGGTTATGACTGTTACATGATGAACCGCATCCGGCATAATTCTCTATCACCGATCCATTGCCTACGAGCTTTCCATATATTGTTCTTTGCTTATTTACTTTTCCGTTGCTATTGCTATCATCACTACAAAATACCAAAACATTACTTTTACTATTGTTACCTTTTGTTACCGTTACCTTGCTACTAAACACTGATACGTCTCCAACGTATCTATAATTTTTGATTGCTCCATGCTATATTGTCTACTGTTTTGGACTATATTTGGCTTTATTTTCCACTTTTATATTATTTTTGGGACTAACCTTTTAACCGGAGGCCCAACCCAGAATTGCTGTTTTGTTGCCTATTTCAGTGTTTCGGATAAACAGAATATCAAACGGAGTCCAAACGGAATAAAATCTTCGGAGACGTGATTTTCTCACTGAACGTGATCCAGGAGACTTGGATCCTACTGCAAGGGATCAAAGAGGAGGTCACGAGGGTGGGGGGTGTGCCCCCCCTAGGGCGCGCCCCCTGCCTCGTGGGCCCCTCGGTGCTCCACCGACATACTCCTTCCTCCTATATATACACACGTACCCCCAAACGATCAGAACAGGAGCAAAAAACCTAATTCCACCACCGCAACTTTCTGTATCCACGAGATCCCATCTTGGGGCCTGTTCCGGAGCTCCGCCGGAAGAGGGCCGTCATCACGGAGGGCTTCTACATCATCCTAGCCCCTCCGATGAAGTGTGAGTAGTTTACCTCAGACCTTCGGGTCCATAGTTAGTAGCTAGATGGCTTCTTCTCTCTCTTTGAATCTCAATACAAAGTTCTCCCCCTCTCTCGTGGAGATATATTCGATGTAATCTTCTTTTTGCGGTGTGTTTGTTGAGACCGATGAATTGTGGGTTTATGATCAAGTCTATCTATGAATAATATTTGAATCTTCTATGAATTCTTTTATGCATGATTGGTTATCTTTGCAAGTCTCTTTGAATTATCCGTTTGGTTTGGCCAACTAGATTGGTAGTTCTTGCCATGGGAGAAATGCTTAGCTTTGGGTTCGATCTTGCGGTGTCCTTACCCAGTGACAGAAGGGGCAGCAAGGCACGTATTGTATCGTTTCCATCGAGGATAACAAGATGGGGTTTATTTCATATTGCATGAATTTATCTCTCTACATCATGTCATCTTGCTTAAGGCGTTACTCTGTTTTTAACTTAATACTCTAGATGCATGCTGGATAGCAGTCAATGAGTGGAGTAATAGTAGTAGATGCAGAATCGTTTCGATCTACTTGTCACGGACGTGATGCCTATATACATGATCATGCCTAGATATTCTCATAATTATGCACAATTTTATCAATTGCTCAACAGTAATTTGTTCACCCACCGTAGAATACTTATGCTCTTGAGGGAAGCCACTAGTGAAACCTATGGCCCCCGGGTCTATTCTCATCAAATCAATCTCCATCACTTTTATATTGTTTTGCTATGTACTTTTCTTTTACTTTTTTACTTTGCATCTTTATATCAAAAATACCAAAAATATTCTATCTATCAGATCTCACTCTCGTAAGTGACCCTGAAGGGCTTGACAACCCCTAATCGCATTGGTTGCGAGTAGCTATCGCTTTGTGCAGGTACGAGGGACTTGAGCGTGGGCTCCTACTGGATTGATACCTTGGTTCTCAAAAACCGAGGGAAATACTTACGCTACTCTGCTGCATCATCCCTTCCTCTTCGGGGAAAACCAACGCAAGCTCAAGATGTAGAAAGAAGGATTTCTGGCGCCGTTGCCGGGGAGTCTACGCAAAATGTCAATATACCAAGTACCCATCACAATCACTATCTCTCGCATTACATTATTTGCCATTTACCTCTTGTTTTTCTCTCCCCCCAATTCACCCTTGCCGTTTTATTCGCCCTCTCTCTCTATCCTCCCTCTCTATTTGCCTCTTTTGTCTGCTTGCTTTTTGTTTGCTCGTGTGTTAGATTGCTTGTTTGTCGCAATGGCTCAAGGTACTACCAAATTGTGTGACTTCACCAATACCAATAATAATGATTTCCTTAGCACTCCGATTGCTCCTCTTACCGATGCTGAATCTTGTGAAATTAATACTGCTTTGTTGAATCTTGTTATGAAAGATCAATTCACTAGCCTTCCTAGCGAAGATGCCGCTACTCATCTGAATAGCTTCGTTGATTTATGTGATATGCAAAAGAAAAAAGATGTCAATAATGATGTCGTTGAATTGAAGCTATTTCCTTTTTCGCTTAGAGATCGTGCTAAAGCTTGGTTTTCGTCTTTGCCTAAAAATAGTATTTATTCATGGAACAAATGCAAAGATGCTTTTATCTCTAACTATTTTCCTCCCGCTAAGATCATCTCTCTTAGAAACGATATTATGAACTTTAAACAACTTGATCATGAACATGTTGCACAAGCTTGGGAGAGAATGAAATTAATGATACGTAATTGCCCTACTCATGGTTTGAATTTGTGGATGATTATACAAATTTTTTATGCCAGATTGAATTCTGCTTCTAGAAATCTTTTAGATTCGGCCGCGGGAGGCACTTTTATGGAAATCACTTTAGGAGATGCTACTAAACTCCTAGATAATATTATGGTTAATTATTCTCAATGGCATACTGAAAGAACTTCTAATAAAAAGGTGCATGCAATAGAAGAAATTAATGTGTTGAGTGGAAAGATGGATGAACTTATGAAATTATTTGCTACTAAGAGTGTTTCTTCTGATCCTAATGATATGCCTTTGTCTACTTTGATTGAGAATAACAATGAATCTATGGATGTGAATTTTGTTGGTAGGAATAATTTTGGTAACAATGCTTATAGAGGGAATTTTAATCCTAGGCCATATCCTACTAATCCTTCTAATAATTATGGGAATTCCTACAACAACTCTTATGGAAATTATAATAAGATGCCCTCTGATTTTGAATCTAATATTAAAGAATTTATTTCTTCGCAAAAGAATTTTAATGCTATGATTGAAGAAAAATTGCTTAAGATTGATGATTTGGCTAGGAACGTTGATAGAATTGCTCTTGATGTTGATGCTTTGAAACTTAGATCTATTCCACCTAAGCATGATACTAATGAGTCTCTTAAAGCCATGAGAATTTCAATTGATGAGTGTAAAGAAAGAGCCGCTAGGATGCGTGCTTCCAAAGATGCCTTTATTAAAACGTGTTCTTCCAATTCCTATGAAAGTAAAGATGAAGATCTAAAAGTTATTGTTGTGTCTCCCATTAAATCTTTATTTTGCAATATGAATCTTGATGAAACTGAATATGATCTTCCTCTACCTAGAAGGCGTTCTAAAAATTCGGAGTATTTAGATCTTCATGATGAAATTGATGAAAGTGGGATTGAAAGAAATAAAAATCTAGATGTTGCTAAACCCACTATATTGGATTTCAAGGAATTTAATTATGAAAATTGCTCTTTGATTTATTGTATTTCCTTGTTGCAATCCGTGCTAAATTTTCCACATGCTTATAGTCGAAATAAAGCCTTCACCGAACATATTGTTGATGCCTTGATGCAATCTTATGAAGAAAAACTTGAGTTGAAAGTTTCTATCCCTAGAAAACTTTATAATGAGTGGGAACCAACTATTAAAATTAAAATTAATGATTATGAGTTTTATGCTTTGTGTGATTTGGGCGCTAGTGTCTCTACTATTCCCAAGACTTTGTGTGATTTACTAGATTTCCGTAATTTTGATGATTGCTCTCTAAACTTGCATCTTGCGGATTCCACTATTAAGAAACCTATGGGAAGAATTAATGATGTTCTTATTGTTGAAAATAGGAATTATGTGGCCGTAGATTTCATTGTTCTTGATATAGATTGCAATCCTTCTTGCCCTATTATTCTTGGTAGACCTTTCCTTAGAACGGTTGGTGCGATTATTGATATGAAGGAAGGGAATATTAGATTTCAATTTCCATTAAAAAAGGGCATGGAACACTTTCCAAGAAATAAAATAAAATTACCATACGAAACTATCATGAGAGCCACTTATGGACTGCCTACCAAAGATGGCAATAGCTAGATCTATTCTTGCTCGTTATGCCTAGCTAGGGGCGTTAAACGATAGCGCTTGTTGGGAGGCAACCCAATTTTATTTTTATTCCTTGATATTTTCTCCTGTTTAGAAATAAATAAATTATTTAGCCTCTGTTTAGGTTGTGTTTTTTTGTGTTTAATTAGTGTTTGTGCCAAGTAGAACCGTTGGGAAGACTTGGGGAAAGTCTTGTTGAACTTGATGTAAAAAAACAGAAATTTAGCGCTCACGAGAACTGCTGACATTTTTATTTAAAGAGTGTTATTTAGTTAATTATTTTTTAAGATGATTAATAGATAAATTCCTCACGTCCAGCAATTTATTTTAGAATTTTTGGGGTTCCAGATCTTGCGCTAGCTACAGATTATTACAGACTGTTCTGTTTTTGACAGATTCTGTTTTTCATGTGTTGTTTGCTTATTTTGATGAATCTATGGCTAGTAAAATAGTTTATAATCCATAGAGAAGTTGGAATACAGTAGTTTTAACACCAATATAAATAAAGAATGAGTTCATTACAGTACCTTGAAGTGGTCTTTTGTTTTATTTCATTAACGGAGCTCACGAGTTTTCTATTTTGAGTTTTGGGTTGTGAAGTTTTCAAGTTTTGGGTGAATTCTTTTGATGGATCATGGAACAAGGAGTGGAAAGAGCCTAAGCTTGGGGATGCCCATGGCACCCCCAATATAATCCAAGGACAAAAAAAGGCAAAGCTTGGGGATGCCCCGGAAGGCATCCCCTCTTTTCGTCCACTTCCATCGGTAATTTACTTGGAGCTATATTTTTATTCACCAACATGATATGTGTTTTGCTTGGAGCGTCTTGTGTTATTTGTGTATTTTTTGTTAGTATGCCACAATCATCCTTGATGTACACAGCTTTTGAGAGAGCTATACACGAATTAAAATTTGATAGAATACTCTATGTGCTTCACTTATATCTTTTGAGCTAGATAATTTTACTCTATGAGCTTCACTTATATCTTTTGAGCTAGATAATTTTGCTCTATGTGCTTCACTTATATCTTTTGAGCTAGATAATTTTGTTCTATGTGCTTCACTTATATCTTTTGAGCTAGATAATTTTGCTCTATGTGCTTCACTTAGATTTTTAGAGCACGGGTGGTGGATTCGTTTAAAAGAACTATTGATCTCTCATGCTTCACTTAAATTATTTTGAGAGTCTCTTAATAGCATGGTAATTTGCCTAATAATAATATGCTTGGTATTCTAGATTTGTGAAACTTTCTTTTGAGTGTGTTGAATACTAAGAAAAGATTGAAGCATGATAATTGTTGTGAGATATGGAGGTGATAATATTAAAGTCATGGTAGTTGAGTAGTTGTGAGTTTAAAGAATACTTGTGTTGAAGTTTGTGATTCCCGTAGCATGCACGTATGGTGAACCGTTATGTGATGAAGTTGGAGCATGATTTATTTATTGATTGTCTTCCTTATGAGTGGCGGTCGGGGACGAGCAATGGTCTTTTCCTACCAATCTATCCCCCTAGGAGCATGCGCGTAATACTTTGCTTTGATAACTTCTAAATTTTTGCAGTAAGTATATGAGTTCTTTATGACTAATTTTGAGTCCATGGATTATACGCACTCCCACCCTTCCACCCTTGCTAGCCTCTCTAATACCGCGCAACTTTCGCCGGTATCATACACCTACCATATACCTTCCTCAAAACAGCCACCATACCTACCTACTATGGCATTTCCGTAGCCATTCCGAGATATATTGCCATGCAACTTTCCATCATCTAGTTCATCATGACACATCCATCATTGTCATATTGCTTAGCATGATCATGTAGTTGACATAGTATTTGTGGCAAAGCCACTGTTCATAATTTTCATACTAGTCACTCTTGATTCATTGCATATCCCGGTACACCGCCGGAGGCATTCATATAGAGTCATATCTTGTTCTAAGCATCGACTTGTAATTGTTGAGTTGTAATAAAAATAAAAGTGTGATGATCATCATTATTAGAGCATTGTCCCAGTGAGGAAAGAATGATGGAGACTATGATTCCCCCACAAGTCGGGAGGAGACCCCGGACGAAAAAAAGAGGCCAAAGAGGCTGAAATAAAAAAATAGAAAGGCCATAAAAAAAGAGAAAAGGCCCAAATAAAAAATGAGAGAAAAATAGATAAGGGACAATGTTACTATCCTTTTACCACACTTGTGCTTCAAAGTAGCACCATGATCTTCATAGTAGAGAGTCTCTCATATTATCACTTTCATATACTAGTGGGAATCTTTCTATAGAACTTGGCTTGTATATTCCAATGATGGGCTTCCTCAAATTGCCCTAGGTCTTCATGAGCAAGCAAGTTGGATGCACACCCACTTAGTTTCTTTTTGAGCTTTCATATACTTATAGCTCTAGTGCATCCATTGCATGGCAATCCCTACTCACTCACATTGATATCTATTGATGGGCATCTCCATAGCCCATTGATACGCCTAGTTGATGTGAGAATATCTTCTCCTTTTTTGTCTTCTCCACAACCACCATTCTATTCTACTTATAGTGCTATATCCATGGCTCATGCTCATGTATTGCGTGAAGATTGAAAAAGTTTTGAAAAAGTTAGAGTATGAAACAATTGCTTGGCTTGTAATCGGGGTTGTGCATGATTTAAATACTTTGTGTGGGGAAGATGGAGCATAGCCAGACTATATGATTTTGTAGGGATAACTTTCTTTGGCCATGTTGTTTTGAGAAGACATAATTGCTTTGTTAGTATGCTTGAAGTATTATTATTTTCTATGTCAATATAAACTTTTGTCTTGAATCTTTCTAATCTGAATATTCATACCACAATTAAGAAGATTTGCATTGAAATTATGCCAAGTAGCACTCCGCATCAAAAATTCTCTTTTTATCATTTACCTACTCGAGGACGAGCAGGAATTAAGCTTGGGGATGCCTGATACGTCTCCAACGTATCTATAATTTTTGATTGCTCCATGTTATATTATCTACTATTTTGGACTATATTGGGCTTTATTTTCCACTTTTATATTATTTTTGGGACTAACCTATTAACCGGAGGCCCAACCCAGAATTGCTGTTTTTTGCCTATTTCAGTGTTTCGGATAAACATAATATCAAACGGAGTCCAAACGGAATAAAATCTTCGGAAACGTGATTTTCTCACCGAACATGATCCAGGAGACTTGGACCCTACTGCAAGGGATCAAAGAGGAGTTCACAAGGGTGGGGGCGCGCCCTAGCCTGCCTCATGGGCCCCTCGGTGCTCCACCGATGTACTCCTTCCTCCTATATATACACACGTACCCCCAAACGATCAGAACAGGAGCAAAAAACCTAATTCCACTGCCGTAACTTTCTATATCCACGAGATCCCATCTTGGGGCCTGTTCCGGAGCTCCACCGGAAGAGGGCCGTCATCACGGAGGGCTTCTACATCATCCTAGCCCCTCCGATGAAGTGTGAGTAGTTTACCCCAGACCTTCGGGTCCATAGTTAGTAGCTAGATGGCTTCCTCTCTCTCTTTGAATCTCAATACAAAGTTCTCCCCCTCTCTCGTGGAGATCTATTCGATGTAATCTTATTTTTGCGTGTGTTTGTTGAGACCGATGAATTGTGGGTTTATGATCAAGTCTACTCTGAATAATATTTGAATCTTCTCTGAATTCTTTTATGCATGATTGGTTATCTTTGCAAGTCTCTTCGAATTATCCGTTTGGTTTGGCCAACTAGATTGGTAGTTCTTGACATGGTAGAAGTGCTTAGCTTTGGGTTCGATCTTGCGGTATCCTTACCCAGTGACAGAAGAGGCAACAAGGCATGTATTGTATCGTTGCCATCAAGGATAACAAGATGGGGTTTATTTCATATTGCATGAATTTATCTCTCTACATCATGTCATCTTGCTTAAGGTGTTACTCTGTTTTTAACTTAATACTCTAGATGCATGCTGGATAGCAGTCAATGAGTGGAGTAATAGTAGTAGATGCAGAATCGTTTCGATCTACTTGTCACGGACGTGATGCCTATATACATGATCATGCCTAGATAATCTCATAATTATGCACAGTTTTATCAATTGCTCAACAGTAATTTGTTCACCCACCGTAGAATACTTATGCTCTTGAGAGAAGCCACTAGTGAAACCTATGGCCCCCGGGTCTATTCTCATCATATCAATCTCCATCACTTTTATATTGTTTTGCTATTTACTTTTCTTTTTACTTTTTTACTTTGCATCTTTATATCAAAAATACCAAAAATATTCTATCTATCATATCTCACTCTCGTAAGTGACCCTGAAGGGCTTGACAACCCCTAATCGCGTTGGCTGCGAGTAGCTGTCGCTTTGTGCAGGTATGAGGGACTTGAGCGTGGGCTCCTACTGGATTGATACCCTAGTTCTCAAAAACTGAGGGAAATACTTACGCTACTCTGCTGCATCATCCCTTCCTCTTCGGGGAAAACCAACGCAAGCTCAAGACGTAGCAAACACTTTGCTGTAGATATTAAGTTTCCAGGGGTGGTTGAATTGACAACTCAGTTGCTAATGCTTGAGAATATTCTTTGGCTCCCCTTGTGTCGAATCAATAAATTTGGGTTGAATACTCTACCCTCGAAAACTGTTGCGATCCCCTATACTTGTGGGTTATCAAGACTATTTTCTAGCGCCGTTGCCGGGGAGCATAGCTCTATTATTTGAGTCACTTGGGATATATATCTTCTTATCATTATGAAGAACATGAAAGACCCAAGAACCAAGATTTATCCCTCAACTACGAGGGGAGGTAAGGAACTGCCATCTAGCTCTGCACTTGATTCACCTTCTGTTTTGAGTAAGCTTGTGACACCTACACCTGCTTCTGCTTTTCGTTCTGATATGTCGCATGTTATTGATGATGCCACTTCTGCTATGCACGATACTTATGATGAAACTACCTCTATGCCTGATACTACTGTGCCACTTAGTGAATTTCTTGATGAACAACTTGCTAGAGCTAGAGAAATTGAAAATATTGAATCTGGTGATACTGATGAAAGTGATGATGAAGAATCACTTGTTATTCCTAAGGGTTATGTTTTTGATCAAGAAGCTTCTTTAGCTATTTTAGCTTGCAAAAATAGAAATGAACTCAAAAGGTTATTAGCTAAATGGAGTAAGCAATCTCTAAATGCTAGAATGAAACCTGACCCAACTTTTGCTACTTCACCTATCTTTGTTACTGATAAGGATTATGAATTCTCTGTTGATCCTGATATAATTACTTTGGTTGAATCTGATCCTTTTCATGGTTATGAATCTGAAACTGTTGTGGCACATCTTACTAAATTGAATGATATAGCCACCCTGTTCACTAAAGATGAGAGAACTCGTTACTTTTACATCCTTAAAATATTTCCGTTCTCATTAAAGGGAGATGCTAAGATATGATTTAATTCTCTTGATCCTGGTTGTGTGTGTAGTCCCCAGGATATGATTTATTACTTCTCTACTAAATATTTCCCTGCTCATAAGAAACAAGCTGCTTTAAGGGATATATATATAATTTTGTGCAAATTGAAGAAGAGAGTCTCCCACAAGCTTGGGGGAGGCTTCTCCAATTACTTAATGCTTTGCCTGACCATCCTCTTAAGAAAAATTAAATGCTTGATATCTTTTATAATGGACTAAACGATGCCTCCAGAGATTACCAAGATAGTTGTGCTGGTTCTGTTTTCAGGGAAAGAACACCGGATGAAGCTGAAATTCTATTGAATAATATGTTGGCAAATGAAAATAATTGGACACCTCCGGAGCCAGTTCCTGAGCCTATTCCTAAACCAACTCCGAAGAAGAGGGGTATTCTATTTCTCAGTCCTGAAGATATGCAAGAGGCAAAGAAATCTATGAAATAAAAGGGTATTAAAGCTGAAGATGTCAAGAATTTACCTCCTATTGAAGAAATACATGGTCTTAATTTACCACCTGTTGAAGAAACATATAATCTTAATCCATTACCTAAATCTTAATCCATTACCTATTGAAGAAACTCATGGTCTTGATAACTCGACACAGGTAGTAAAGGTAAATTCTCTCTATAGATATGATAAAGCTGTAATCCCATTTACTAAGTTTGCTAGCCCATGCTTAGATGAGTTTGATAAATTTATGGCTAAGCAAGAAGATTTTAATGCCTATTTTGGCAGACAATTGAAATACAATTCAAATATGCTTGAACACTTGGGTGATTATATGGCTAATGTCAAAGGTGAACTTAAACTTATTAGTAAGCATGCTTCTGTGGTTACCACTCAAGTAGAACAAGTACTTAAAGCTCAAAATGATTTGCTCAATGAATTGAATAATAAGAATAATGATAATGATGTTAGAGTTATGACTAGAGGTGGTAGAATGACTCAGGAACATTTGTATCATGAAGGCCATCCTAAGAGAATTGAGCAAGATTCTCAGAGAAATAATACAGATGCACCTAGTTCTTCTAAAAAGAAGAAAAAAGAAAAATGATAGGACTTTGCAAGCTTCTAGTGATCCTATTGTTGAAACACCTGAGAATCCAAATGATATTTCTATTTCTGATGCTGAAACACAATCTGGTAATGAACCTGAAACTAGTAATAATGCTAATAATAA
Source organism: Triticum aestivum (assembly GCF_018294505.1). NCBI lineage: Eukaryota > Viridiplantae > Streptophyta > Magnoliopsida > Poales > Poaceae > Triticum > Triticum aestivum. The sequence goes on along the minus strand of NC_057809.1, from coordinate 584,579,446 downwards.
TGTTCATGATGATGCTCAACCTAGTAATGATAATGACATAGAAATTGAACCTGCAGTTGATCTTGATAACCCACAATCAAAGAATCAACGTTATGATAAGAAAGACTTTGTTGCTAGGAAACATGGTAAAGAAAGAGAGCCTTGGGTTCAGAAACCCATGCCTTTTCCTCCCAAACCATCCAAGAAAAAGGATGATGAGGATTTTGAGCGCTTTGCTGAAATGATTAGACCTATCTTTTTGCGTATGCGATTGACTGATATGCTCAAAATGAATCCTTATGCTAAGTACGTGAAAGATATTATTACAAATAAAAGAAAGATACCGGAAGCTGAAATTTCCACCATGCTTGCTAATTATACTTTTAAGTGTGGAATACCAAAGAAACTTGGAGATCCAGGAGTACCCACTATAGCATGCTCCATTAAAAGAAATTATGTTAAAACTGCTTTATGTGATCTTGGAGCCGGTGTTAGTGTTATGCCTCTCTCTTTATATCGTAGACTTGATTTGAATAAGTTGACACCCACTAAAATATCTTTGCAAATGGCTGATAAATCAACTGCTATACCTGTCGGTATTTGTGAGGATGTGCCTGTTGTAGTTGCAAACGTTACTATTTTAACGGACTTTGTTATTCTTGATATTCCCGAGGACGATAGTATGTCTATTATTCTTGGAAGCCCCTTTTTGAATACTGCAGGGGCTATTATTGATTGCACTAAAGGCAATGTCACTTTTCATGTTAATGGTAATGAGCACACGGTACACTTTCCGAGGAAACAACCTCAAGTTCATAGTATCAACTCTATTAGAAAGATTCCATCGATTATATTTGGAGGTTTTGAATTTCCTCTTCCTACTGTCAAGAAGAAATATGATATTCTTATTATTGGGGATGTGCATATCCCCGTTGAGGTAACATAGTGTTATTCGAAATTTCTCCGGTTCCATGTTATTCGGAATGAGTTCGTTAACAAGACTTGATCAACCTTGTTAATGGATTCCTTTTGATGACCATGAGATGGATGAAACTAGAAGGCACAACCTTCTGTACCCCACTTTTCCTTTCTGTTATTTATATTAAATAAAATAAAAACAAATATTTTTCTGTCTGTTATCTTATTATCCGTGAAATGTAAAAATACCTCGAAAATAAAATTTCTCCAAATGCCCTGAAATTTAAATATGATTTTTTCCCGAATATTTGAGAATATTTGGCACTGAGAACACAGCAGGGGGTCAACCACCTGCCCACGAGGGTGGAGGGTGCGCCCTATCCCCTGGGCGCGCCCCCTGCCTCGTGGGCCCATGCTGGCCCTCCTCCACTTATTCCTGCACCCACACACTTATTCTTCCTCCCACAAACACGAATATCCAGCTCAAGCATGAGTTCTATCTCATCTTGCTGCCATTTTCGATCTCCTTACCCAAAGCACCTCTCTCAAAACTGCTTGGGGAGATTATTCCTCGGTATGTGACTCCTCCATTGGTCCAATTAGTTTTTGTTCTAGTGCTTTATTCATTGCAAATTTTTGCTGCTTAGGTGACCCTGTTCTTGAGCTTGCATGTCAAATTTATATGGTCAAAAGTAGTTTTGATGCATGATATAGGTCCTAGGCACTTGTAGGAGTAGTTGCTATCAATATTATTAAGTTTGGTTTACTTTTATTTTGAAGTTACTAAAAAATTTCAGAATTTTTTAGAGGAAGAAATATGCATAGGAAAATGTTCCAAGGTGGTTCTTCAAGGAAGCAAGGACCCAGGCTTGCAATGCGTGATGCTGATGATGAGCCACCAAGAGACGCTCCAGTGCGTCCTTGTGAATGGCCTTCTGAGAACTTTATGGATCGAGCGGGAATTAAGAACGCATATTTGCGTAACGCTGATCTTGTGAGCTTCGAGGAAGAAAAGTGCAGCCAGTATCACAATCTCACTAGTTCCTTTGTGAGGAGGTTTGAATTTTCAACTTCACGTAATTCTCCAACTGTCCTGTTTGATCTTTATGAAAATTCTTACACTATGGACTTGGAGGATTTTACCACTGTTTGCAAACTTCCACAATGGGGTAGTATAAAGGATCCTCGCAAATCTGAATGTATAGATTTTCTTGCTAGTATAACTATGGGGGAATCTAGAGATATAACACAAGCCACCATAGGGAGCATTCACTTTCCTGCTATACATTATTTTGCTCTCTTCATAGGTAGATGCATTAATGGTAAAGATGAGGCATGTCACATGTGTGTCCCAGACCTCAGTATTCTTAGGAGTGCTGTGTTAGGAGACAAATCTTATAATTTGGGAGCCATTGTTGCACGTAGGTTGCATCTTAATAGATTTAATGGAGATTTCTTTGGAGTAATTTATGCAACCCGCATAGCTAATTTTCTTGGTATAGACATACGCGAAGATGATATTGAATTACCTCCTGCTTACCTAGACTTTAATGCTATGGTTCACCACCAGTTTGTCGAGAGGAATGAATCACCTCTCCAGTATCGACTAATCTTTGACAGACGCCGTGCTGTCCATATTACTCTCCCTGCTCCTGCCTTCTTTGATCATCAAGCAAAAGGAAGATATACTATTACCAGAGATGAGGCAGATGAGTACGAGAGGAGAGAGGAAGCCGCTCGTCGCCACGCTGCAGCTCAGCAGGCGATAGCCGCTGCATCTCAGTACGACCCCAACTACTCTTATGGATATCCGCCAGGCCACCCATGGCCATAGACCAACTTAGGCCAAAAGCCTAAGCTTGGGGGAGTACGTATTTCCCGACGACATTACATTTATGTTCACACACTCATTGCTAGATGTCGTTGTTCATACTTTTTCATTGTCTCATCCATGCTAGTTTATTTCCCTTTTTATGCTTTATTCTTGTGTGTTTAATAAACCTTAAGAAAAACCAAAAAAATTAGTTGTAGCTTTTAGTTAGTTTACTTTCCATGCTTGTAGTAGTAATTAAAAAGAAAACCCAAAAAGATTTCCTGTTCTTCTTTTGCTTGTTGGGAGCTTTCCCGTGTAAATAGTTTTATTTCTTTTCTTTTCTTTGGGGGTCGATAGGAGAAGACCATAATTAAATTGTTGAAGTGGCTCTTATATGCATTATTGTTGATCTGACAAAAGAGCCCATATTGCCTTGTCTTCTCCTGTTTATTGAATGCATGCAGATTCTAGCTTAGTCCAATGCACGTGCACCATTATTATTATTCACATCGTTTGGTCGTGCAAGTGAAAGGCAATAATGATGATTATATGATGGACTGACTGAGATGAGAAAAGCTGGTATGAACTCGACCTCTTTTGTTTTTGTAAATATGATTAATTCATCGTTCTTGATTCAGCCTATTATGAATAAACATGTTTGCAATGACAACTAGAGATCATAGTTTCTTGTGCCATGCTTGATTAGCTATGAGTTATAATGGTTTACCTTGCATGCCAACATGCTATTGAGATAGTTATGATATGGTATGATAGGGTGGTATCCTCCTCTGAATGATTTAAGTGACTTGACTTGGCGCATGTTCACGCATGCAGTTGAAACAAAATCAACATAGCCTTCACGATATTTATGTTCATGGTGGATTATATCCTACTCATGCTTGCACTCAGTGTTGATTAATTTTAATGCATGTTCATGACTGCTGTCGCTCTCTAGCTGGTCGCTTCCCAGTCTTTTGCTAGCCTTCACTTGTACTAAGCGGGCATACTGCTTGTGCATCCAATCCCTTAAACCCCAAAGTTATTCCACATGAGTCCACTATACCTACCTATATACGGTATCTACCTGTCGTTCCAAGTAAATTTGTATGTGCCAAACTCTAAGCCTTCAAATAAATATCCTATTTTGTATGCTCGAATAGCTCATGTATCAACTAGGGTTGTCCGTATCTTCCATGTTAGGCGGGTTATTCTCAAGAGGAGTGGACTCCGCTCCTCACTCACGAGGTAAATGGCTGGTCACCGAGATGCCCAGTCCCATGCTTTATGCAAACTTAATCAAAATAATTGCAAACAAAACTCCCCCTGGGACTCTTGTTAGTTGGAGGCACTTGTTGTTTCAAGCAAGCCATGGATTGATGCTTGTTGATGGAAGGGGGAGTATAAACTTTACCATTCTGTTTGGGAACCGCCTATAATGTGTGTAGCATGGAAGATATCGCCATCTCTTGGTTGTTATGTTGACAATGAAAGTATACCGCTCAAAGTATTATTCACCTCTGTTTCAAAACCGAGATCTGGCACCTCTACAAATCCCTGCTTCCCTCTACGAAGGGCCTATCTATTTACTTTTATGTTGAGTCATCCTCCTCTTATTAAAAGCACTAGTTGGAGAGCACCGCTGTCATTTGCATTCATTACTGTTAGTTTACATTGGGTATGACTTGACTGGATCTCTTTTACCATGAATTACAATGTCTAGTCAGTCCTTGGTCTTTAAAGGTGCTCTGCATTTATGTTTTGCGGTCTCAGAAAGGGCTAGCCAGATACCATCTTGTTATATCATATTATGATTGTTTTGAGAAAAAGTTGTCATCCGAGATTTATTATTATGGCTCGCTAGTTGATTGTGCTATTGATATGAGTAAACTTGAGGCCTATGCATTATTGCGAATGTGGTTAGTTATAATCTTTGCTGAAAACTTGAATGCTGGCTTTACATATTTACAACAACAAGAGCAAACAGAGTTTGTAAAAGTTTTTCTTTATCACTTTCAGTTTGTCAACTGAATTGCTTGAGGACAAGCAAAGGTTTAAGCTTGGGGGAGTTGATACGTCTCCGTCATATCTACTTTTCCAAACACTTTTGCCCTTGTTTTGAACTCTAACTTGTATGATTTGAGTGGAACTAACCCGGACTGACATTGTTTTCAGCAGAATTACCATGGTGTTATTTATTTTCAAAAACAAACGTTCTCGGAATGACCTAAAACTTCACGGAGCCACTTTTCAGAAAATACGAAAAATACCTGCAAAAGATGAAGGCCAGGGGGCCCACCACCTCCCCACGAGGGTGGGGGCGCGCCTGCCACCCTAGGGCGCGCCTACCACCCTAGGGCGCGCCCCCTACCTCGTGGGCCCCCTGTTGCCTCTCCGACTCCAACTCCAACTCCATATATTGAGTTTCGGGGAGAAAAAAATCAGAGAAAATAAATCATCGCGTTTTACGATAGGGAGCCGCCGCCAAGCCCTAAAACCTCTCGGGAGGCATGATCTGGAGTCCGTTCGGGGCTCCGGAGAGGGGAATCCATCGCCATCGTCATCATCAACCATCCTCCATCACCAATTTCTTGATGCTTACTGCCGTGCGTGAGTAATTCCATCGTAGGCTTGCTGGACGGTGATGGGTTGGATGAGATCTATCATGTAATCGAGTTAGTTTTGTTAGGTTTTGATCCCTAGTATCCACTATGTTCTGAGATTGATGTTGCTATGACTTTGCTATGCTTAATGCTTGTCACTAGGGCCCGAGTGCCATGATTTCAGATCTGAACCTATTATGTTTTCATCAATATATGAGAGTTCTTGATCCTATCTTGCAAGTCTATAGTCACATATTATGTGTTATGATCCGTTAACCCCGAAGTGACAATAATCGGGATACTTACCGATGATGACCGTAGTTTGAGGAGTTCATGTATTCACTATGTGTTAATGCTTTGTTCCGGTACTCTATTAAAAGGAGGCCTTAATATCCCTTAGTTTCCGTAAGGACCCCGCTGCCACGGGAGGGTAGGACAAAAGATGGCATGCAAGTTCTTTCCCATAAGCACGTATGACTATGTTCGGAATACATGCCTACATTATATCAATGAACTGGAGCTAGTTCTGTGTCACCCTAGGTTATGATTGTTACATGATGAACCGCATCCAGCATAATTCTCTATCACCGATCCATTGCCTACGAGCTTTCCATATATTGTTCTTCGCTTATTTACTTTTCCGTTGCTATTGCTATCATCACTACAAAATACCAAAAACATTACTTTTACTACTGTTACCTTTTGTTACGTTACTACTACTATCATATTACCTTGCTACTAAACACTTTTCTGCATATATTAAGTTTCCAGGTGTGGTTGAATTGACTAATACTTGAGAATATTCTTTGGCCCCCCATGTCGAATCAATAAATTTGGGTTGAATACTCTACCCTCGAAAACTATTGCGATCCCCTATACTTGTGGGTTATCAGGTCCCTGTACGAGCAGGGTTGGTCTCCTTCAATGATGTGACTCAGGCGGAGGACTCCCCCAATCCGTCCAGGGGGAGTGAGTGTGCCTGGTCCCCTATCTGATAAGAGGCGTTGGATTTTCAGTCCACCCGTTCCTCCGAGGGCTTCTAGAGTATTATGGCCTTTAGCTGCATAACTTCACTCCCGCCTCTATCCTGCACATCGCAGGTTATGTTGCTTTATGCGAGCTATTTCTGGGTGTTGAAGCCTGAGGGAGTCCTGGATTAGGGGGTCTCCGGGTAGCCGGACTATATCCTTTGGCCGGACTGTCGGACTATGAAGATACATGATTGAAGACTTCGTCCCGTGTCCGGATAGGACTATCCTTGGTGTGGAAGGCAAGCTTGGCAATACGGATATGTAGATCTCCTCCCTTGTAACCGACTCTGTGTAACCCTAGCCCCCTCCAGTGTCTATATAAACCAGAGGGTTTAGTCCGTAGGACAAGGACAATCATACCATAGGCTAACTTCTAGGGTTTATCCTCTATGATCTCGTGCTAGATCAACTCTTGTAATACTCATATCATCAAGATCAATCAAGCAGGACGTAGGGTGTTACCTCCATCAAGAGGGCCCAAACCTGGGTAAACATCGTGTCCCCCGCCTCCTGTTACCATCCGCCTTAGATGCACAGTTCGGGACCCCCTACCCGAGATCCGCCGGTTTTGACATCGACATTGGTGCTTTCATTGAGAGTTCCTCTGTGCCGTCACCGTAAGGATTGATGGCTCCTTCGATCATCGGTAACGATGCGGTCCAGGGTGAGGTTTTCCTCCCCGGACAGATCTTCGTATTCGGCGGCTTCGCACTGCGGGCCAACTCGCTTGGCCATCTGGAGCAGATCGGGAGCTACGCCCCTGGCCATCAGGTCAGGTTCGGAAACTTAAACTACACCGCCGACATCCGTGGAGACTTGATCTTCGATGGATTCGAGCCCATGTCAGGTGAACCGCATAGTCATAACGAGCATGATTTAGCTCTGCCGTCAGACAGTGTTCGGGAGATCACACTTGCAACTACTTCAGCCTTCAATCCGGAGCAAATTGCGCCATCTGAGGACGAGGGGATAGACCCCACCATGGAGGCCGCACTCTCAGTGGCGATGGAGCCGGATACTGACTTCACCCCTTACGAGAGCCGTGTTGCCAAACCACTGGATCCGTCCCCAGCCACGGACTCCGAGCCGCCCGCATTCGTGCCTATCGAATTTGATTGGGCGCCGATCATGGAGTTCACCTCCGCTGATATTTTTAAGCACTCACCTTTCGGCGACGTGCTAAATTCATTAAGGTCCCTCTCCTTGTCAAGAGATCCTTGGCCGAACTATGTCCGGCTAGAATGGGATGTGGACGACAAAGAAATTCGCTGCCCACCCACCACCCACTTAGTAGCCTCTATCGACAATTTAACCGACACGCTCGATTTCGACTCTGAAGACATCAACGGCATGGACGATGATGCAGGAGAGGAATAGGAACCAGTGCCCACAAGGCGTTGGACAGCCACTCCACCACATGACATATACATGGTGGATACACCCAAAGAAAACAATGACGAAGAATAGCAGGATGAAGCGAAGAATAGCTCCTTTGGGAAGCAAACAAAGCGTCGGCGTAGACGCCGCTCCAAATCCCGCCTCGGCAAAAACAGCGATAACATCGCAAGAGAAAATAACACTCCAGTCAACTCTAGAGGAAACGACGACCACATTGACCCAGTGGCAAAGCACGATGAAACCGCAAACGGCAAACATAGTACGTATCCGATGTCCGAACACGGTGACGTCAAGGATAAAGCTCATCAACCTCCCTCCAGGGAGGAAAACAGTCCGGACGAAGATGCACACATCATCCTGGAAAGGCAGTTGGAACAAGAGAACCTCCATAGAAGGCTTATTGTCACAGCGAGAAGTCTGAAGACGCAGAAGCAAAGGCTTAAGGCTGCACAAAATATGCTCAGCAACATATGGAACAAAAAGTGCTGGACAACAAAGAAAAGTACGGTGGAAGTTACCACACAAAGAGCTATCCAACGCGCAAGCTACTGCCTGAATTCGATGATGAGGCCTTAGAGCCCGCACAGCTGAAAACTAAAACGGTTAACCGACCGGATCAACCACCTTGTGGCCACGATAGAGTGGCTAACAAAGCCGCACATAAGTCAACACACGATCTATGTGAGGACTTGTGCCAAAAATCTAGTATGACCAGATCCATTTATGGATCTAGGAAGCGCGCTTCGGCACAAAATCAAAACCGAATACTACAACCGTCTAAACGCCATGATACATCCAAATACAGGGGTGCCGCTCACCCCCTATGTTTCACCGATGAGGTGCTGGACCACGAAATTCCAGAAGGATTCAAACCAGTGAACATAGAGGCATACGACGGGACCACAGACCCTGGGGGCCTGGATAGAGGACTTTATCCTCCATATCCACATGGCAGCGGAGACGATCTCCACGCCATCAAATACTTGCCCCTCAAGCTTAAAGGACCAGCTGGGCACTGGCTGAAAAGCCTCCCTGAAAACTCAATTGGAAGTTGGGAGGAGCTTGAGGATGCTTTTCTGGCTAATTTTCAAGGTACCTACGTCCGACCTCCGGATGCAGACGATTTAAGTCATATAATTCAACAGCCCAGAGAGTCAGCCCGAAAGCTTTGGAACAGGTTTCTCACTAAGAAGAACCAAATCGTCGACTGCCCGGATGCCGAAGCCTTAGCAACTTTCAAACACAGCGACCGAGACGAATGGCTCGCCAGACACCTCGGCCAAGAAAAACCAAGAACAATGGCAGCCCTGACAAGCCTCATGACCCGCTTTTGCGCAGGCGAAGATAGCTGGTTAGCCCGCAGTAGCACCAGCGACCCAATCACATCCGAAGTTAGGGATGGCAATGGAAAACCACGCAGTAAAAGCAAGCGTCGGAATAAAGAAGACAGCCCAGATAATACAGCGGTAAATGCCGGATTCAGGGGCTCTTGACTAGGTCAGCGGAAACAACCTTTCAAAGGCAGCAGAGATGGACCGTCCAGCCTAAATAAGATTCTAGACAAATTATGTCAGATTCATGGCACCCCCGATAAACCTACAAATCACACCCACAGAGAATGATGGGTCTTCAAGCAGGCCGGTAAGCTAAACGCCGAACACAAGGGGAGGGAGACACCAAGCGAAGACGAGGACGAACCTCGCCAGCAAAGCACTGGAGGACAGAAAAAATTCCCACCAGAGGTTAAAACAGTAAACATGATCCACGTGACGAAGAGGAGAAGCAAACATGCACTCCAAGAGATAAGCGCCGTAGAGCCCGTCACCCCAAGTTCAACCCCTGGTTGGCCTACTCGATCACTTTTAATCATAGGGATCACCCGACAAGCATCCGGCATGAAGGATTGACTGCCTTGGTGTTAGACCCAATAATAAACGGATACCATCTCACACGAGTCCTTATGGACGGCGGCAGTGGTCTAAATCTGATATATCAGGACACAATCCGCAAAATGGGGATAGACCCGACAAAAATCAGCCACAGTAATACTACCTTCAAGGGAGTAATACCAGGCCCAAAGGCCCACTCCACGGGCTCTCTATTACTAGAGGTTGTATTCGATTCTCCCGACAACTTCCGAAGCAAAAAGTTAACCTTCGACATTGCTCCATTCCAAAGCGGCTATCAAGCACTACTCGAAAGAGCGGCTTCCACTCGTTTTAATGCAGTACCGCATTATGCTTCTCTCAAGCTTAAGATGCCCGGTCCACGTGGCATCATCATCATTAGCAAAAATATTGAGCATTCTCTACGCGCAGAAGAACATGCGGCGGCTTTAACATCCGAGCACTAGACAGCCTCACCAACCAGAATAAATGACAGGTCACCAAGACGCAGACACGGTTAGACGAGTCCGGCACATCACTAGATATACATGAGATTGGTTCGTTGGTTAAACCCTCATAGACGATACGAGGGGCTTCCCGCGTGTAATCAGGGCTAGTTTGGCACAACTTAACTTATCTTGAATTTTAAATGGTTTATCGAGAATAACCAATTTTTTGGCACGACAACTTTCACCTAAGTTCTTCTCTTTTACAGATGACAATCGTGCTACAGCCTTCCAGGACATGGCACAACAGAGACACATGCACAGACGTGCAGCAGGGACCCGCTCAAAGGTTTCTTTTCAGATTAAGACCATGCGTAAACCTTTTTTACTGTCTCTTGTTGTTCACATCCTACGGATACTCAATACAACCGAGAAGGATGCTGACGTTATTGGCATTTCGCCACGTCAGAATATTGCACGTACTTGGACACTTCGGGTTTATTATTAAGGGCATTGTTCAGCCTGGCATATGTTATGAAGACTGAATACCTTAGGGAGTGTTCGACATCACGAGTTTGGCCTTATATACATCATCTCCGAATCATGTCTTTGGTCAAATGTTGGGTTTGCCCGGCTCCCGTTTTTTTCTACCTTATGTTCCGCTCTATTGGCTAAGGTGGCACCGGGAGAACTACTGCGATTGTGCCCTGGTTCATCTGGATGAGCACCTCAGTAGAGAAAGCCGAAAACTGACTGTCATGATAAAGCGCAAGACTGGTCAACCACTCGATGAATTAGCGGAATCTTCGGGATTCCTCCGCATTAACGAAGGGCCGTTTCCCGGTCATGTACGTACGCGCCCCGTATTCGGACGAGCACGGAAGTACCAGGGGCTATATAGTAGTCCCACCGTCAAACTCCTATGGCTAAGTGAAAGTGTTAAAGCAATATAGTCCAATTGCCTCGTTCGCTGCGCTACCACCTCCTTAATGGACCAAGACGTTGGATCAAGTGTGACTACGCGTTTTTTGCCAACACCCCCGCATTATATGCGTGGGGGCTGAAGCCGACGACTGCAAACTTTCAGGTTATATACACATATACATAAACGGCCGCACAGGAGGCATCATAATACTTTCAGGCAAAAGTATAAACACAACCTTCATAAGTCAATAAAACATTGTTTTTACAATGGGAATACATGTCACTAGAACATTATATTCTTCTAACATTGAGCCTCTATTGAACGAGTGCCTTCAAGGACTTCTTCAAAGTAGTGCTCGGCAGATACTCGGCCTACGGCCGAACTCTGGGTTGCAATAGCGGCGGCCTCCATCTTTGCCCAGTATGTTTTGACATGGGCAAGTGCCATCCGCGCACCCTCTATGCACGCCGACCTCTTCATAGCGTCGATGCGCGGCACAACACCAAGGAATTGTTGCACTAAACTAAAATAACTATTCGGCCTTGGCCCTTCCGGCCACAGATGATCCACAACAGACCTCATGGCAAGTCCCGACAACCTATGGAGCTCGGCCCACTCGGCCATTCTCTCATTCAACAGCAACAGACGCACTGGAACATGGAACTATGACCAGAACAACTTTTCTACTTCATGATCTTTTTGATCCTTGAAGTACTCGGCCGCATCAGCAGCACTTGCCGCCAAATCCACGTACGCGTCTGTAGAACTCCATAGTTGATCAAGAGGGGGATACTTTGGATCTCCGAACTTCGTCCGCAACAAAAAGGGCTTCCTAGCCGCGATATCTCCAGCTTGACGCAGCTCCTCCTTCATTGCTCTGATTTTAGAGTGGGCTTCCTTGGCTGCAACCATGGCCTTCTCCAGGTCCGTCGCCTTCGCTCGGTTTTCTTCTTCAAGAAGCTGGTAACGGTCGGTGGCATCTTTCAACTCAACGGCCATCTTGGCCATTTTTTTCTTGCTTTGGCAATGAGCAGCCTGTTCGGCCCTCAGCTCTTCGACCGCCTTTAGAGCAGCTGCATCACTATTCCTGGCTTGTTCCTTGGCTCGGGCAAGTTCCGCCCGAAGGGTATCCATGGCGGCAGCTCCATCTGCAGTCACAACGTATTAAAGATACTAGCATCATGCTCCTCTTACCATGTGTTGATCATAGGAGAAATCACATACCCTGTGCCTCGTTGAGCCGCTTGTTGACAAGCACGATGTCGGCATTGAAGGAAATATGCCCTAGAGGCAATAATAAAGTTATTATTTATTTCCTTATATCATGATAAATGTTTATTATTCATGCTAGAATTGTATTAACCGAAAACATAATACATGTGTGAATACATAGACAAACAGAATGTCACTAGTATGCCTCTACTTGACTAGCTCGTTAATCAAAGATGGTTATGTTTCCTAACCATGAACAAAGAGTTGTTATTTGATTAACGAGGTCACATCATTAGTTGAATGATCTGATTGACATGACCCATTCCATTAGCTTAGCACCCGATCGTTTAGTATGTTGCTATTGCTTTCTTCATGACTTATACATGTTCCTATGACTATGAGATTATGCAACTCCCGTTTGCCGGAGGAACACTTTGTGTGCTACCAAACGTCACAACATAAATGGGTGATTATAAATGAGCTCTACAGGTGTCTCCAATGGTAGATGTTGGGTTGGCGTATTTCGAGAATAGGATTTGTCACTCCGATTGTCGGAGAGGTATCTCTGGGCCCTCTCGGTAATGCACATCACATAAGCCTTGCAAGCATTGCAACTAATGAGTTAGTTGCGGGATGATGTATTATAGAACGAGTAAAGAGACTTGCTAGTAACGAGATTGAACTAGGTATTGGATACCGACGATCGAATCTCGGGCAAGTAACATACCGATGACAAAGGGAACAACGTATGTTGTTATGCGGTCTGGCCGATAAATATCTCCATAGAATATGTAGGAGCCAATATGGGCATCCAGGTCCCGCTATTGGTTACTGACCGGAGATGTGTCTCAGTCATGTCTACATTGTTCTCGAACCGTAGGGTCCGCACGCTTAACGTTACGATGACAGTTATTATGAGTTTATGCATTTTGATGTACCAAAGTTAGTTCGGAGTCCCGGATGTGATCACGGACATGACGAGGAGCCTCGAAATGGTCGAGACATAAAGATTGATATATTGGAAGCCTATGTTTGGATATCGGAAGTGTTCCGGGTGAAATCGGGATTTTACCGGAGTACCGGGAGGTTACCGGAACCCCCCCCCCCGGGAACCATATGGGCCTTAGTGGGCTTTAGTGGAAAGGTGAAAGGGGCAGCCCAAGGTGGCTGCGCACCTCCCCCCTCCCCTAGTCCTATTAGGACTAGGAGAGGTGGCTGGCCCCCCTCTCTCTCCCCCCCCCTTGAGGAATCCTATTCCAACTAGGATTGGGGGGGGGGGAATCCTACTCCCAGAGGGAGTAGGACTCTCCTGGCGCGCCCCAAGGCTGGCCGCACCTCTCCCCCCTTGCTCCTTTATATTTTGAGGAAGGGGACACCCCTAGACACACAAGTTGATCCTTGAGATCGTTCCTTAGCCGTGTGCGGTGCCCCCTGCCACTATATTCCACCTCGATCATATTGTAGCGGTGCTTAGGCGAAGCCCTGCGATGGTAGAACATCAAGATCGTCACCACGCCGTCATGCTGACAGAACTCTTCCCCGACACTTTGCTGGATCGGAGCCCGGGGATCATCGTCGAGCTGTACGTGTGCTAAGAACTCGAAGGTGCCGGAGTAACGGTGCTTGGATCGGTCGGATCGGGAAGACGTACGACTACTTCCTCTATGTTGTGTGATTGCTTCCGCAGTCGGTCTGCGTGGGTACGTAGACAACACTCTCCCCTCTCGTTGCTGTGCATCACCATGGTCTTGCGTGTGCGTAGGAAAATTTTGAAATTACTACGTTCCCCAACAGTGGCATCCGAGCCTAGGTTTTATGGTTTGATGTTATATGCACGAGTAGAACACAAGTGAGTTGTGGGCGATATAAGTCATACTGCCTACCAGTATGTCATACTTTGGTTTGGTGGTATTGCTGGACGAGACGACCCGGACCAACCTTACGCGTACGCTTACGCGAGACCGGTTCCCCCGACGTGCTTTGCACACAGGTGGCTTGCGGGAGACAGTCTCTCCAACTTTAGTTGAACTAAGTGTGGCTACGCCCAGTCCTTGCGAAGGTTAAAACGGAGTCTATTTGACAAACTATCGTTGTGGTTTTGATGCGTAGGTGAGATTGGTTCTTGCTTAAGCCCGTAGCAGCCACGTAAAACTTGCAACAACAAAGTAGAGGACGTCTAACTTGTTTTTGCAGGGCATGTTGTGATGTGATATGGTCAAGGCATGATGCTGAATTTTATTGTATGAGATGATCATGTTTTGTAACCAAGTTATCGGCAACTGGCAGGAGCCATATGGTTGTCGCTTTATTGTATGCAATGCAATCACGATGTAATGCTTTACTTTATCACTAAGCGGTAGCGATAGTCGTGGAAGCATAAGATTGGCGAGACGACAACGATGCTACGATGGAGATCAAGGTGTCGCACCAGTGACGATGGTGATCATGACGGTGCTTCGGAGATGGAGATCACAGGCACAAGATGATGATGGCCATATCATATCACTTATATTGATTGCATGTGATGCTTATCTTTTTATGCATCTTATCTTGCTTTGATTGACGGTAGCATTATAAGATGTTCTCTCACTAAATTATCAAGAAGTGTTCTCCCTGAGTATGCACCGTTGCGAAAGTTCTTCGTGCTGAGACACCACGTGATGATCGGGTGTGATAGGCTCTATGTTCAAATACAACGGGTGCAAAACAGTTGCACACGTGGAATACTCAGGTTATATACTTGACGAGCCAAGCATATACAGATATGGCCTCGGAACACGGAGACCGAAAGGTCGAGCGTGAATCATATAGTAGATATGATCAACATAGCGATGTTCACCAATGAAACTACTCCATCTCACGTGATGATCGGACATGGTTTAGTTGATTTGGATCACGTGATCACTTAGAGGATTAGAGGGATGTCTATCTAAGTGGGAGTTCTTAAGTAATTTGATTAATTGAACTTAAACTTATCATTAACTTAGTACCTGATAGTATCTTGCTTGTTTATGTTTGATTGTAGATAGATGGCTCGTGATGTTGTTCCATTGAATTTTAATGCGTTCCTTGAGAAAGCAAAGTTGAAAGATGATGGTAGCAATTACACGGACTGGGTCCGTAACTTGAGGATTATCCTCATTGCTGCACAGAAGAATTACGTCCTGGAAGCACCGCTGGGTGCCAGGCCTGCTGCTGGAGCAACACCAGATGTTATGAACGTCTGGCAGAGCAAAGCTGATGACTAGATAGTTCAGTGTGCCATGCATTACGACTTAGAATCGGGACTTCAACGACGTTTTGAACGTCATGGAGCATATGAGATGTTCCAGGAGTTGAAGTTAATATTTCAAGCAAATGCCCGGATTGAGAGATATGAAGTCTCCAATAAGTTCTATAGCTGCAAGATGGAGGAGAATAGTTCTGCCAGTGAGCATATAGTCAAAATGTCTGGGTATAATAATCACTTGATTCAGATGGGAGTTAATCTTCTAGATGATTGCGTCATTGACAGAATTCTCCAATCACTGCCACCAAGCTACAAGAGCTTCGTGATGAACTATAATATGCAAGGGATGAACAAGACTATTCCCGAGCTCTTCGCAATGCTGAAAGTTGAGGAGGTAGAAATCAAAAAGGAGCATCAAGTGTTGATGGTCAACAAGACCACTAGTTTCAAGAAAAAGGGCAAAGGGAAGAAGAAGGGGAACATCAAGAAGAACAGCAAGCAAGTTGCTGCTCAAGAGAAGAAACCCAAATCTGGACCTAAGCCTGAAACTGAGTGCTTCTACTGCAAGCAGACTGGTCACTGGAAGCGGAACTGCCCCAAGTATTTGGCGGATAAGAAGGATGGCAAGGTGAACAAAGGTATATGTGATATACGTGTTATTGATGTGTACCTTACTAATGCTCGCAGTAGCACCTGGGTATTTGATACTGGTTCTGTTGCTAATATTTGCAACTCGAAACAGGGACTACGGATTAAGCGAACATTGGCTAAGGACGAGGTGACGATGCGCGTGGGAAACGGTTCCAAAGTCAATGTGATCGCGGTCGGCACGCTACCTCTACATCTACCTTCGGGATTAATATTAGACCTAAATAATTGTTATTTGGTGCCAGCGTTGAGCATGAACATTATATCTGGATCTTGTTTAATGCGAGACGGATATTCATTTAAATCAGAGAATAATGGTTGTTCTATTTATATGAGTAATATCTTTTATGGTCATGCACCCTTGAAGAGTGGTCTATTCTTATTGAATCTCGAGAGTAGTGATACACATATTCATAATGTTGAAGCCAAAAGATGCAGAGTTGATAATGATGGTGCAACTTATTTGTGGCACTGCCATTTAGGTTATATCGGTGTAAAGCGCATGAAGAAACTCCATACTGATGGACTTTTGGAACCACTTGATTATGAATCGCTTGGTACTTGCGAACCGTGCCTCATGGGCAAGATGACTAAAACACCATTCTCCGGTACTATGGAGAGAGCAACAGATTTGTTGGAAATCATACATACAGATGTATGTGGTCCGATGAATATTGAGGCTCGTGGCAGATATCATTATTTTCTCACCTTCACAGATGACTTAAGCAGATATGGGTATATCTACTTAATGAAACATAAATCTGAAACATTTGAAAAGTTCAAAGAATTTCAGAGTGAAGTTGAAAATCATCGTAACAAGAAAATAAAGTTTCTACGATCTGATCGTGGAGGAGAATATTTGAGTTACGAGTTTGGTGTACATTTGAAAAATTGTGGAATAGTTTCGCAACTCACGCCACCCGGAACACCACAGCGGAATGGTGTGTCCGAACGTCGTAATCGTACTTTACTAGATATGGTGCGACCTATGATGTCTCTTACTGATTTACCGCTATCATTTTGGGGATACGCTCTAGAGACGGCCGCAATCACGTTAAATAGGGCATCATCAAAATCCGTTGAGACGACGCCTTATGAACTGTGGTTTGGCAAGAAACCAAAGTTGTCGTTTCTGAAAGTTTGGGGCTGCGATGCTTATGTGAAAAAGCTTCAACCTGATAAGCTCGAACCCAAATCGGAGAAATGTGTCTTCATAGGATATCCAAAGGAAACTATTGGATACACATTCTATCACAGATCCGAAGGCAAGACTTTTGTTGCTAAATTCAGAAACTTTCTGGAGAAGGAGTTTCTCTCGAAAGAAGTGAGTGGGAGGAAAGTGGAACTTGACGAGGTAACTGTACCTGCTCCCTTATTGGAAAGTAGTACATCACAGAAAACTGTTTCAGTGACACCTACACCAGTTAGTGAGGAAGTTAATGATGATGATCATGAAGCTTTAGATCAAGATACTACTGAACCTCGTAGATCAACCAGAGTGAGATCCGCGCCAGAGTGGTACGGTAATCCAGTTCTGGAAGTCATGCTACTAGATCATGATGAACCTACGAACTATGAAGAAGCGATGGTGAGCCCAGATTCCGCAAAGTGGCTTGAAGCCATGAAATCTGAGATGGGATCCATGTATGAGAACAAAGTATGGACTTTGGTTGACTTGCCCGATGATCGGCAAGCAATTGAGAATAAATGGATCTTCAAGAAGAAGACTGACGCTGACGGTAATGTTACTCTCTACAAAGCTCGACTTGTCGCGAAAGGTTTTCGACAAGTTCAAGGGGTTGACTATGATGAGACCTTCTCACCCGTAGCGATGCTTAAGTCTGTCCGAATCATGTTAGCAATTGCCGCATTTTATGATTATGAAATTTGGCAAATGGATGTAAACACTACATTCCTGAATGGATTTCTGGAAGAAGAGTTGTATATGATGCAACCGGAGGGTTTTGTCAATCCAAAGGGAGCTAACATAGTGTGCAAGCTCCAGTGATCCATTTATGGACTGGTGCAAGCCTCTCGGAGTTGGAATAAACACTTTGATAGTGTGATCAAAGCATTTGGTTTTATACAGACTTTCGGAGAATCCTGTATTTACAAGAAAGTGAGTGGGAGCTCTGTAGCATTTCTGATATTAAATGTGGATGACATATTACTGATTGGAAATGACATAGAATTTCTGGATAGCATAAAGGGATACTTGAATAAGAGTTTTTCAATGAAAGACCTCGGTGAAGCTGCTGACATATTAGGCATAAAGATCTATAGAGATAGATCAAGACGCTTCATTGGACTTTCACAAAGCACATACCTTGACAAGATTTTGAAGAAGTTCAAAATGGATCAAGCAAAGAAAGGGTTCTTGCCTGTGTTACAAGGTGTGAAGTTGAGTCAGACTCAATGCCCGACCACTGCAGAAGATAGAGAGAAAATGAAAGATGTTCCCTATGCTTCAGCCATAGGCTCTATCATGTATGCAATGCTGTGTACCAGACCTGATGTGTGCCTTGCTATAAGTTTAGCAGGGAGGTACCAAAGTAATCCAGGAGTGGATCACTGGGCAGCGGTCAAAAACATCCTGAAATACCTGAAAAGGACTAAGGATATGTTTCTCGTATATGGAGGTGACAAAGAGCTCACCGTAAAAGGTTACGTTGATGCAAGCTTTGACACTGATCCGGACGATTCCAAATCGCAAACCGGATATGTGTTTACATTAAACGATGGAGCAGTCAGTTGGTGCAGTTCTAAACAAAGCATTGTAGCGGGATCTACATGTGAAGCGGAGTACATAGCTGCTTCGGAAGTAGCGAACGAAGGAGTCTGGATGAAGGAGTTCATATCCGATCTAGGTGTCATACCTAGTAAATCGGGTCCAATGAAAATCTTTTGTGACAATACTGGTGCAATTGCCTTGGCAAAGGAATCCAGATTTCACAAAAGGACCAAGCACATCAAGAGACATTTCAATTCTATCCGGGATCTAGTCCAGGTGGGAGACATAGAGATTTGCAAGATACATATGGATCTGAATGTTGCAGACCCGTTGACTAAGCCTCTTCCACGAGCAAAACATGATCAGCACCAAGACTCCATGGGTGTTAGAATCATTACAGTGTAATCTAGATTATTGACTCTAGTGCAAGTGGGAGACTAAAGGAAATATGCCCTAGAGGCAATAATAAAGTTATTATTTATTTCCTTATATCATGATAAATGTTTATTATTCATGCTAGAATTGTATTAAAAGGAAACATAATACATGTGTGAATACATAGACAAACAGAATGTCACTAGTATGCCTCTACTTGACTAGCTCTTTAATCAAAGATGGTTATGTTTCCTAACCATGAACAAAGAGTTGTTATTTGATTAACGAGGTCACATCATTAGTTGAATGATCTGATTGACATGACCCATTCCATTAGCTTAGCACCCGATCGTTTAGTATGTTGCTATTGCTTTCTTCATGACTTATACATGTTCCTATGACTATGAGATTATGCAACTCCCGTTTGCCGGAGGAACACTTTGTGTGCTACCAAACGTCACAACATAAATGGGTGATTATAAATGAGCTCTACAGGTGTCTCCAATGGTAGATGTTGGGTTGGCGTATTTCGAGAATAGGATTTGTCACTCCAATTGTCGGAGAGGTATCTCTGGGCCCTCTCGGTAATGCACATCACATAAGCCTTGCAAGCATTGCAACTAATGAGTTAGTTGCGGGATGATGTATTATAGAACGAGTAAAGAGACTTGCTAGTAACGAGATTGAACTAGGTATTGGATACCGACGATCGAATCTCGGGCAAGTAACATACCGATGACAAAGGGAACAACGTATGTTGTTATGCGGTCTGACCGATAAATATCTTCGTAGAATATGTAGGAGCCAATATGGGCATCCAGGTCCCGCTATTGGTTATTGACCGGAGATGTGTCTCAGTCATGTCTACATTGTTCTCGAACCGTAGGGTCCGCACGCTTAACGTTACGATGACAGTTATTATGAGTTTATGCATTTTGATGTACCGAAGTTAGTTCGGAGTCCCAAATGTGATCACGGACATGACGAGGAGTCTCAAAATGGTCGAGACATAAAGATTGATATATTGGAAGCCTATGTTTGGATATCGGAAGTGTTCCGGGTGAAATCGGGATTTTATCGGAGTACCGGGAGGTTACCGGACCCCCCCGGGAACCATATGGGCCTTAGTGGGCTTTAGTGGAAAGGTGAAAGGGGCAGCCCAAGGTGGCTGCGTGCCTCCCCCCTCCCCTAGTCCTATTAGGACTAGGAGAGGTGGCCGGCCCCCCTCTCTCTCCCCCCCCTTGAAGAATCCTATTCCAACAAGGATTGGGGGGGGGGAATCCTACTCCCAGAGGGAGTAGGACTCTCCTGGCGCGCCCCAAGGCTGGCCGCACCTCTCCCCCCTTGCTCCTTTATATACTGAGGCAGGGGACACCCCTAGACACACAAGTTGATCCTTGAGATCGTTCCTTAGCCGTGTGCGGTGCCCCCTACCACTATATTCCACCTCGATCATATTGTAGCGGTGCTTAGGCGAAGCCCTGCGACGGTAGAACATCAAGATCGCCACCACGCCGTCGTGCTGACGGAACTCTTCCCCGACGCTTTGCTGGATCGGAGCCCGGGGATTGTCATCGAGCTGTACGTGTGCTAAGAACTCGGAGGTGCCGGAGTAACAGTGCTTGGATCGGTCGGATCGGGAAGACGTACGACTACTTCCTCTATGTTGTGTGATTGCTTCCGCATTCGGTCTGCTTGGGTACGTAGACAACACTCTCCCCTCTCGTTGCTGTGCATCACCATGATCTTGCATGTGCGTAGGAAAATTTTGAAATTACTACATTCCCCAACAGGCATCTGCCGCATCAAATTGCCGCTTCAGTTCGGCAAACTCACCAGTCCGGCTAGCCACCGGACCTTCAGCCACCTGCACATGAAGGCGGCCTGATTATTACCTGGGACTATGATACTCTGTTTGCCACCGTTCTCGACGGCAACCAGAGTCTCAGGGGCTACTATCTGCATAGGGCACACTTAACGTGTGCGGTACTGTCAAAAACATACACTATTTCACGTACCTCAAAGCCTTTCAGCAGACTCATAAAAGCTTCATGCAACCTGCTTTCGACGGATGAAATCCTCTCAATCACCGTACCCATTAGCGTACGATGCGCTTCTGAGATGGCCGCTTGCTCCAGAAGATCCTTCAGTGCGTCTGGCCGCACACCGGACGGTTCCAGACTCTTTCTGTTGCTCTCTTTAAGAGTTAAATACTGAGGACTTCGGGTGGCCAAAGGATTACCCTCTGGCCTTGGCGGATCAGGAGAAACCCTCCGCGACGACACTTCAGGGTCGCCTGCCTCATGAGGCGGGGTGGCAGGGGGAGGTGTTTCGCTCTCCATCATCTCCGGAAGAAGATCCCCCGAAGACAAACTCTGTCGAGAAGGGCTACGATCCGAACTACAAGATAATACTTCGTTTATTGTCTTCAGAAGTAATGTAGGATATTTTTACTATTAAGTACTTTTTGTTTACTTTCAACTCGGTAGAGGGCTGATTCCCTTGCGGGCACTGTGCGGCAAGAGTACCCTCCGAGGCAGGACCGTCTGGCGAAGATTTCTTTCCCCGTTTTGAAACATTTGTTTCCGGGTCTTCAGAGGTGGTCCTCTTCCTTCCTTGGGGAGAGAGAATTTTAGACTCTTCTCGATTACCCTCCTTCGCGGAGGCGCTAATTCCCCCCGGTTTGGATGAATAATGAGTGAGGCCCACTTTCAGCCTCTTCATTCCCCCCTTTATCTTCCCCTGAGGGCACCTGATAAGGCGCCGGCTCGAGCATTCTGGCTGGTACTGGATTGGCTGAGCCTTCGGGAAGGGGGGCCGAACACCTGATCATCTTTGCCTTTGTTACCCAATCCTAGTCAAAGAGCGACTTTTCAGAATGATGATGTGATAAATAAAAAGACAGCGTGTTTGGCCACGGGATTACTTACTTGGGTATCTGGGCGATTACAGTTCAGACCCGCATCCTCGATGGTGTCCGGACACTTTATTTGGGGTCCAAAGAACAATTTGTACATCTCTTCAAGTGTCATGCTGAGGAAGTGCTGGATAGTTCGCGGTCCTTCCGGGTTGAATTCCCACATACGGAGGGGTCGACGTTTGCAAGGCGGGACTCGACAAACTAGCATGACTTGCATTACCGTAACCAGGCTGACATCTCTCTCGAGAAGATCTCAGATGCGACTCTGCAATATCGGCACATCATTTGCTGGCCCCCAGTCTAGCCCCTTATTGATCCATGACGTCAGTTGTGGTGGGGGGCCCGAGCGAAAGGCAGGGGCGGCTACCCACTTCTTACTCCGGGGAGCTGTGATATAAAACCACTCCCGCTACCATAAACTGGACACCTCTGGGAAGGAACCCTCTGGCCATGGAACATCAGCGCTTTTGCTTATTACAACACCTCCGCACTCTGCGTGTCGCCCCTCGGGGTCATCTTCGGCTTCACATTGAAGGTCTTGAGCCACAGGCCGAAGTGTGGGGTAATGTGGAGGAAGGCCTCACACAGGACGACGAACGACGAGATGTGAAGGAGGGAATCCGGGGCCAGGTCATGGAAATCCAGCCCATAATAGAACATGTGCCCCCTAACAAAGGGATCCAGAGCGGGGCCTAGCCCTCGGAGGAAGTGAGAGATGGATACAACACTCTCGCCGGGTTCGGGAGTGGGAATGGCCTGCCCTCGAGCAGGCAGCATGTGCCAGATTTCGCCGGCCAAATATCGGGCCTCTCTTAGCTTCTTGATGCCTTCCTCTGTGATAGAGGAAGGCATCCACCGACCTTGAAGGTTGGATCCGGACATGGTTGAAGGTCCGAAGTGCCTGACCTGAGCCTGGGGTGTTGGAACTCGAGGCGGGGGAATGATTCGATTGAGTACGAGAGGGGAAAAAGGGACATGCCTTGGCCTCTTTATAAAGAGGATGAATATCAAGCATCCTCCTCGTGGCCGTTTGAGACTTGCCTAAAATCAAGGAGTCGTACCGACGGGCACGATTGGGTTACCCACGTCCGTATTAATGAGAATCCCATAATAAGGGGGACACGATCTCTGCTTCGACAAGACGTGTCAAGAAAACCGCCTCGCAATACGTGCAGTGCTGGCTGAGAAAAATGGTTCGAATAATGACCGGGCCATGACATGATGTCATGTTTCTAAACGTGTCAGCAGATTAGATTTGTGGAAATATTATTCTCTCTACGGTGGTATGTGGAACTTGTTTTGTAGATCCGGGCACCATCCTTGTGCTCAAAATCTTCTATGGAGAATTCGGAGGAAGAACCCGCCTTGAAATGCCGAAGACAAATCTGCGCGCCAGACTCATCGTCATTGAAGCCTGGTTCAGGGGCTACTGAGGGAGTCCTGGATTAGGGGGTCTCCAGACAGCCGGACTATATCCTTTGGCTGGACTGTTGGACTATGAAGATACAAGATTGAAGACTTCGTCCCGTGTCCGGATAGGACTCTCCTTGGCGTGGAAGTCAAGCTTGGCAATACAGATATGTAGATCTCCTCCCTTGTAACCGACTCTGTGTAACCCTAGCCCCCTCCGGTGTCTATATAAACCGGAGGATTTAGTCCGTAGGACAAGGACAATCATACCATAGGCTAGCTTCTAGGGTTTAGCCTCTACGATATCGTGGTAGATCAACTCCTGTAATAATCATATCATCAAGATCAATCAAGCAGGACGCAGGGTGTTACCTCCATCAAGAGGGCCCGAACCTGGGTAAACATCGTGTCCTCCGCCTCCTATTACCATCCGCCTTAGACACACAGTTTGGGACCCCCTACCCGAAATCCGCCGGTTTTGACACCGACAAAGTCCATTTCGAACTGTGGAGAAAATTGTTCTGCCTTGTCCCTCGCAACCATGAGGGGTCAATATTTGAAGTGGGCGGAGCCGAAGTGTGGCGCATCGCCGATACCGGATACCCGTCTAACACACCAAGTAAGGCATCTAAAGAATGGCTTTCCGAGTGGTTCTACATCGAGGATGTTGCGCTTCCCAATCCAGTTCGAAAGGGTCTCCCTGAATTTGCAAGCGTTCCGCTAAAGAAACGCCACAGTTGGCGCCCCCGGAGCCTTGAGGAGGATGACAGTGCGGAGGTTCGTCAACTCCTGGGGGAGATAAAGACGCTCGCCTGGTCCAGATTAACAATGGTTGAGGTAATGGCGACCTCCATCACGCGAGGGGTTCAGCCACTTCAATACAAAGGGCTCCAAATGTGGCACTACAACAGGGAGGACGATGCCTCCCGCTGCGGTCGAAAAGGTCCGGGCACCCCCGCCGCTCTGCCAAAATACTGGCCGAGCTGTTCAAAGGGGAGGAAGAGGAATTTCTTCGGATCAATCGCAGAGATGGATATTCTATGTATAATCCTCCCAGTTGGGTAAGCTCCAATTGTTCTTATTTACTCATTTTGCTTCCCGGATTACTTTTGACAAATTCCTAATCCGCTTATAACAACATTGGCAAAGAATCACCGAGGGGTTTTACAGCCCCGCCCCACAGCCTGAGGACCAGAACCGGGAGCTGGATATATTCGTGGTACTCGCGGAAGGGGTGTTTTTCCAGGCGAGCTACGTTGGCACGGAAGTGGCCATTATCGCCGATTACCCGGGTCTTCTTCCTGCTTCCCACATAAGTCGTTTGAGGAAAACCTCTCTCGAAAGAGCTCCCTCGCACTGCCTCACCCATCGCACTGTCTCGTACTCCATAGGGGAGACGTTCGGTGCGTCATACTACTCCAGGGGTGGCTCAGGCGTCGAGCAAGGCTTCTAAAAGGAAGGTCGGTGAAGTCGGTGAAGGCTTCTAAAAAGAGGTATGGATTTAAAGGTATACTTCAACAGTCACATCCAACTATAACTTGTACACTTGTTTGACACCAGGAAAAAGTTCACCAGACTAAACCCGAGGGTCCGGCCAGCCGTACTCCCCGCACCCGGGATTTAGACCCCGTTGGAAAGGCAGGAGCCAACATTGGAACAGTATCGGAGTGTCCTTCGGCCGAGGGTTCGGAGAATATGTCCGTTACCAACTCGGAAGTGGAGAGCGCCATGAATCATTGGCGCTGTAGGGTTGTTTTATGACACCCTGAGTTTTTGGAAGAGGCATTTAATGCCTTCAACTCAGCCGATGCATACATCCGAACTGCTCGAAACGGGCTTAGTAGAGCCACGAAGCAATATTTAACAAATGTGTGGGTAAGTTTTCTTTTTCCGAAATAGGATAGCCATGAGCCAGTAGCCCCTGGGACTGAAAGCAGTTGGTACGACTGATTTGGGGACCGTTATATCGCCAGGTTCTTACCGACAAGAACGACCTGCTAGCCCAAGAGCTGGAACAGTGTCGGACGCAGTTAAATGCTGCTACCACCGAACTGGAAAATTTGAAGAAGTCGTCCACTGGTAACGTTCCCCTCTATTGAGGAATAGTGAATGTATACTAACTTTGCTAATACTGCCACTGATCGCATAATAGGGTCGCATGATCAATTTGAGAAGGAGTTGAAGACCGCCCAAGAGGGAGAAAAATAGGCGAAGAGGCAACACGCCGCGGGCGAACGTGTGCTGACCCGCGTCAGGGACGAGAAAAACAAGCTGCATGACTCCAACACCAAGTTGGGTGAAGAATTGAGGGATGTGCGGGCCCAGCTATCCGACTCCGTAAAGGAGAACAAGAAACTACAGGGCCGCATGTTCAGTATGTTTCCAAACTTGTTTGTTTTTAATAGTTCGGAGAGAAATGAAACTGATATAGCCATGCTTGTAGGTATATTAACGGGCCGTCCTGAAGAGGAGGTGTCCGGATCATCGAGTGATCTGCTGCAAATTCTATCGCAAGTGCACGAACAGGCACGGCTGGCGATGCAGAGTGTTGCCAAGGCTCTATGGCCATCCGCCTCCCTTCCAGGAAGTATAGAGGAGCTTGTAGAGCGGTTCAAGGGAGCGCGACGGCGTATCCGGCTATGGAAGATATCGGCCTGTCGAGAGGGTGTGTGAGAGGCGTGGGCCATGGTGAAGACTCGGTATACCAAGCTTGATCCTAATCACATGGCGCGGGTCGGACCGGAGGGCCAAATGGGAAAGAAATTCCTGTTAGTTTAGTATATGACCAAGTAGAGGTGGCCGCCAAATATTCCCAACATTATTGTAAATTAGATTGCCTATTAGATGGTATAGAGGCAGAAGTGTTTGAGTCCAAGTGACTATGTACTTTCCTCACCATGTGGAATTTCTAGCCGAATTGTATATCTTTTGTCATGGCAGACCTTTTCGCTTCGACCTCCGGACCCGAAGGTGTGGAGTGTCTCCGAATACCGTCACGGCCGAATAGGCCAGGGTATGCATGGAAAACTAAGTGTAGGGGTCATAGTTGCTTGAACAGACAAGTTGTATCCAGCTAGTTATGTTATATTTCATTGAGATTGTAAGAAACATCTTCCAGGGAGAATAGTTCCATTAAGGGTTCCTTTCCCTGGGTGTGCATGCATTAGTAGACATGTCAGAATTGCGATGTGAAGATCACAGTGTGTATGACTTCTGGGGGTTCACAATAAAGGGAGTGCAATAAATAGTTTTCATCCACCGACCGAATATTCCCTTAAGAACGCTACCTTTCGGTTTCACCCAGTCTGAGGTACACATCCGGATGACCCGACAGTAACAATCACAGAGGTGCTCCCTTTACCACCTAGCCGAACAATCGGGAACGTAGGGGTAAGCACAAGAGCCAGGCAGCCCAGCTTGGCCAAAACTTAAGTTATATCGATGCATATAATGGTGAAGAAAAGACATACGAGAAAGACGCATATGTGTGATGAGCTTAATGCTCTGCAGGTAATATTAACAAGCTTCTGTTAAAAGAAGCACCCAGGCATAATGGGCGTATGTTTGTAAGAATGTGTACGTCAGCAGTATTCGGTCGAGCCGAATGAGAGCTCTAAAGCGAAAAATTGTGAAAAAAGAAAGAGGGAAAGAATTATGGAAATTGTGGGGGAGAAGGAGACTAACAAAGGGTTCGGCGCTAGGCATAGAACCTTCGGAGTCTGGCCATGTTCCAGGGGTTCGGCTCTAGGCGATTGTCTAATGCATCACGAAGACGGTACGCTCCTTCGGTAAGAACTTCGTCAATTATGAAGGGACTCTCCCATTTGGGCTTGAGTTTGTCCTTTTTTTTCTCCGGCAAACGTAGAATGAGTTTGCCAACGTTGTAAGTCTTGGCCCATACTTCTCTGCTTTGATATCTTAGAGCCTGCTGTTGATAAAATGCTGAACGGGCTTTGGCAACGTTGCGCTCCTCCTCCAGGGCATCTAGGTTGTCCTGCTGATCCAACTTGGCCTCTTTCTCCTCGTACATACGCACTCGGGGTGAGTCGTGTATAATATCGCGGGGCAATACAGCCTCTGCACTGTACACCATGAAGAAAGATGTGTATCCGGTAGTACGGTTGGGCGTGGTCCGCATCCCCCAGAGTATGGAGTCGAGCTCCTCGACCCAGTGTTTGTCTGATTCTTTCAAAGAACGCACTAGTCTGGGTTTGATGCCGCTCATGATAAGACCATTGGCTCGCTCGACTTGACCGTTTGTTTGCGGGTGGTAGACAGAGGCGTAATCGAGCTTAATGCCCAGATTAGCGCACCAGGTTTTCACCTCATCGGCTGTGAAATTCGAACCATTATCGGTGATGATGCTGTGCGGTACACCGTAACGGTGTACCACATCGGATATAAATGCAATCACCGGTTCGGACTCGGCCAATTTAACCGGTCTAGCCTCTATCCACTTGGTGAATTTGTCCACCATGACCAACAGATGTTTTTCTTATGGATTCCCCCTTTAAGGGGTCTGACCATGTCCAAGACCCAGACCGCAAAGGGCCATGTAATGGGGATTGTGTGTAGAGCGGTTGGGGGCATATGGCTTTGGTTGACGAAGAGTTGGCATCCGACACAGCGTTGGACGAGGTCATGTGCGTCTGCCTGGTCCGTAGGCCAGTAAAATCCTATACGGAAGGCCTGGCTGACAAGTGCCCGAGCTGCGGCGTGGTGTTCATCGAGACTGGCGTGAATTTCTGCCAAGAGTTGCCGCCCCTCCTCCTCGGAGATACACCTTTGAAGGTCTCCGGTAGTGCTTTTCTTGTAGAGCTCTCCTTCGTGAACTTTATAGGCCTTCGAACGCCGGATTATGCAGCGAGCCTCATTCTGATCTTTTGGGAGCTCCTTCCTATTAAAGTAGGCCAAGAATGGTTCGGTCCATGGGGCAATTATTGCCATGATGAGGTGGCCCGATGGTCTTACTTTGGTGGTTGAGCCTCCGATGATATCGGCGTGTTCGTTATCCGAGTTTGTGTTCGTAACGGGACTGTCGTTGCTATCTCCCCCTTGCCATATCATGGATGGCTTAAAGCACTACAAAAAAATACACTTCTGTGATGATACGTGTTTGTCACAGTAGGTCGCGTTTTCTGTCATGCATGTACATCCATGACAAATTTATGACAGAATCAAGATAGTCATACCTATGCTGTCGTAGAAGTGTTCCATGACATTGCCAAAATTATCATCACGGAAATGTCCACTTCCATGACGATAAATCGCGCGTCACAGAAGTTCTTTCGTCAAGGGTGACCGACACGTGGCATCCACCGTAATGGAACGCCGTTAGGCTATCGGGTCGGATTTTGGATCCGATAACCCGTTAACAGCCACGACCAATGCCGATTTTCCACGTGTAAAATTCTTATTGGCTGACGGATCCACGCGCCAGCTCCGCGTTGGCACAGGTGTCACTCATCCAACGGTCGAGATGGGCCTATGATATGTTGACACGTGGACCGGCGCAAAAGTGGCCCACAAAGTTTAAATGGGCCGGCCCAACCGAAGGCCCATAAGATTTAGTGGACCATAATGGGTCGGCCCAGCTAAAGGCCCACAAAATTTAGCATGCCATAATGGGCCGGCCCAGCTAAAGGCCCACACGATTTTGCAGACCATAATGGGCTGGCGCAGCTAAAGGCCCACAAGATTTTGCGGACCACAATGGGCCAGCCCAGCTAAAGGCCCACAAGATTCTACAGACCATAATGGGCCGGCCCAGCTAAAGGCCCAACATTCTCTGTCAAATCGTCCCGTCAACAGCCCGTCCTAAACTTGTCATCAACGCGGCCCATGGTCACTTTTGGCCCGTTAACAGACCGCTAAGTAATTGGGCCGAATTATGGCTCGGTGTATTTCCAGCCTGTTAAAGGTCCGGCTTCATTTGGGCCCATTTACAGGCCATCAAAACTTTCGGCCCATAAACGACCGTGAAGGATTTGGGTCATATTCGGCCATGTCTGACATTTGGCCTGTTAGAGGCCCGCTATAGCTTTGGGCCACTTTCGGCCTGTTGTCATTTTCGTCCTGTTAGCGCCGGACGTAAACCATGGGCCATATGTGGCCCAACGTCATATCGGGCCCATTAACGGCCCATATAAAAATGACGATAATCTAGCCCGACCGAAGTTCCGGCCTGTTAAAGGCCCGTGTATTAGGTCGACGCATTTACGGCCCGTCCGAATTTCGGCCTGTCAAAGATCCGCATCGTGAATGGGCCACCATTTCGGCCTGCTAAGTCAAGTGGGTTATTTGGCACAATCAGGGCCCAATCTCACTTTCGGTCTATTAAAGGCCCATGTTTTTTATGGGCTCGAGATATTTACACCTGGTCAAAGAAGGTGTTAAACTGGGTATTGTCTTTCTCATTCCTGTACTGGATCCATGTTGGGAGGATACGTGCATGACACCTAACGGCAACTGCTGCCTCTGATACTAACTTGGCTGACTCTGTAGCATCACGTGGCCTTTTTAAACCTGCCTTAAAATGGATCTCCATTCTTCCTCCTTTAGATTTTGTTAATCTGTCAAGCAATATCCCTGATGTCTGTTTCCGCTTGCGCCGTGGTGCTAGTTCAACAACGAATATGGAAAGTGTTAGTGTACATCAAACTGTGAGAGTACATATAAAGGAGCATGCAACTGCAACTTGACTCGGTCAAGTATCGTCTTGGTGTTGATGCTCATGAGGTTCATCTGATCTTGCCAAGTCCTGTTGTGTCAGCAGTGCTTCAGAAGTAGTGTTAGGTGTGAAGGCAGCTTGGGAACTGGCCAGTTCCGGAGCAAACGAACGAGTAACTGGTTGAGATGCTGGTACAGTTGAAGCGGATGCTGCAGCTGGTGGAGTAGGTGATACTGTGTTTGTAGATTTGGCCGGTGGACTTGGACATTCTACTGCACTATAAGTACCAGCAGAATCTCGACGGCAGAACCTTTTCCGTTTCACCCGACGAGTAACAACACTCCCTACTATATTATTTTCCTTGCTCTTTTTTGACTTTGCCATGTCAAGCTGTACCCACAACACAAAAGAATAAAATCACTCTTCAGAACTCATTGATGCAATACTTTGATGTAAGACAACCGTATGAGGATGGAATATGTAAGAAAAACAGGACGGCATGACATATTCACAGCTACGATGTGCAAACTAAGCAGAAGGATTTTCAAGAAAATAGAAGTAATGCAAGCTAGACACCATATGAAAGATGCAACCAATATTACTTTGCCAAGTTAAAAGTGTCTTGTCATAAGTGGCAAGTCGAAAAATTAGAAGCAGTACAACGTAGAAATCAATGCAAGATGCAACCACTATCAAACTGCCATGTTAAAAGCGTCCAATCATGAGTGACTGATGCGGGATACACAACAGCAGTACTTTGATGTAAGAACATGGTATGATAGATAGATGCAGTGTATTCTAGACACAGAAAGCCATGTCATATGCACATGTATAACGTATAAACTCAGCAGGTGCAATTTAATCAAAATACAAGAAATACATGCTAGACAACATATGAAACATGAAACCAATTATCACACTGTCAACTTAAAGCAAGCACCTGCGATGGTGGAGTACGGGAGATGAACTCATCATGTATACTTGGGACTTCAACTTCATTAGCAGTAGCAGTGGCAAATCTAGAGAGTCTCTATTTGCGTCGGTGCGGAGGACCACCAACATCCCCTAACTTACTATTTTCCTTCCTATTTTCTGATATTTCCTTATGAAGTCAAAACCACAAGAAGATGAATAAAATTAGCTTTGCATAACTGGTTGATGCATGATATAGACGAACACTACTTTGATGTAAGGCAAGCGCAGGATAGGAGGATGGAATATATACAAAAAAGACAACGTTTCATATTCACACGTACGATAGGAGGATGGAATATGTATGAAAAAACAGTAAGCGGACGGCATTTCAACAAAATTAGAAGAAATGAAAGCTAGGCACCATATGAACATGCAACCAATATCACTCTATCAGGTAAAAAGTGTCTCGTCCTAAGTGCCATTTCAAGAAATTAGAAGCAGTACAAGCTATAAGACAATGCAAGATGCAACCTACATCACAGTCCCAAGTTAAATGTGTCTTATGGGTAAGTGATCGTTGCAGGTATAAGTTGTAAGCTACGCAGATGCAATTCAACATAATCAGAAGCAATATAAACTAGACATCATACGGAAAATGCAACCACGTATAACAGTTCCAATTAAGAGCAAGCACCTGTGATGGTGGAGTAGGGGAGATGTGCTCATCATGTACACGTATGTTCTAGAAACAGGAACACGTGTCATGTTCACAGGCATTATGTGTAAAGTAAGCAGATGCAATTCAAGTTAGAAGTAATACAAGCTAGACATCATATGCAACATGCAACCACATATAATAGTGTCAAGTTAGAGCAAGCACCTGTGATGGTGGAGTAGGGGAGATGTGCTCATCATCTACACAACTACATTGACTGTCCAGCCATGTGTTGTCTTGCGAATCTTGTTGGGAGGATGGCAGAGTAGAATCTGTAGAGACCCCCTGTTTGAGTTACTCCGAAGGACCACCATCATCCACTGCCCGACTAATTTCCTTCAGCTGTAATGATTTTGCATTGTGAAGTCAAACCGATAAGAAAAAGGAATAAAATTTTCTCTTTAGAACTCATTCATGCATGATACTGACGAACACTACTCGGATGAAAGGCAAACACATGATGCAAGGATGGAATATGTGTGAAAAACATGATGGTGTGACATATTCACACCTATGATGTGGTAACTAAGCAGAAGGCATTTCAACAAATTAGAAGCACTACAAGCTATACACCATATGAAAGATGCAACCAATATCACTCTGCCAAGTTCAAACTGTATGGCGTTTCAACAAATTAGAAGCAGTACATGCTAGAAATCATATGCAAGACACAACCAATATCACAGTGGCGACTTAAAGGTGCCTTATCATAAGTGACTGATGCGGGATATGCAAGTATAGTAGTCTGATGTAGAAACAGGAACACGTGTCATATTCACAGGCATTATGTGTAAAGTAAGCAGATGCAATTCAACAAAGTTAGAAGCAATACAAGCTAGACATCATACGCAACATGCAACCACATATAATAGTGCCAAGTTAGAGTAAGCACCTGTGATGGTGGAGTAGGGGAGATGTGCTCATCATCTACACAGCTATGTTGACTGTCTAGCCTTGCGTTGTCTTGCGAATCTTGTTGGGAGGATGGCGGAGTAGAATCTGTAGAGAACCTCCGTTTCAGTTGCTCGGAAGGACCACCATCATCCAATGCCTTGCCAATTTCCTTCAGCTTTATTGATTTTGCATTGTGAGATCATACCAACAAGAAAAAGGAATATCATTCGCTCTTCAGAACTCATTCATGCATGATACTGACGAACACTACTCTGATGAAAGGCAAAGTCATGATACGAGGATGGAATATGTACGAAAAAATGGACGGCTTGACATATTCACACCTATGATGTGGTAACTAAGCACAAGGCACTTCAACAAATTAGAAACACTGCAAGACACCATATGGAAGGTGCAATCAATACCACTCTGCCAAGTTAAAATTGTCTCTTCATAGGTGGCGTTCATCAAACTAGAAGCAATACATGCTAGAAATCATATTCAAGACGCAAACCAATATCACACTACCAACTTAAAGGTGTCCCATCATAAGTGAATGATGCAGGATACACAAGAAGAGTAGTTTCATGTAAGAACATGGTGTGATAGATAGATATAGTATGCACCAAAAATAGGAAAGCGTGTCATATTCACATGTATCATGTGTAAGCTAAGCAGATGCAGTTTACATAGGAGCAATACGAGCTAGACACCATATGCAACATGCAACCAGATATTACACTGCCAAGTTAGAGCAAGCACCTTGGATGGTGGAGTAGGGGAGCGGAGACTTGGACCTTGTAATGCACTATCAGTACAAGGAGAATCGGTACAGATGCTCCGTTTATGTTGCTGCAAAGGACCACCATCATCGTCTTCCTTCCTCGTTTCCTTCCTCTTTCTTGATTTTGCCTTGTCAAGTCAAACCCACAAGAGAAAGGAATAAAATTTGCTCTTCAGAACTCATTGATGCATGATACTGACGAACACTACTTTCATGTAAGGCAGCCGCATGATAGGAGGATGGAATATGTATGAAAAATAGGACGGCGTGACATATTGACATGTATGATATATAAAGTGTAAACTAAGCACAAGGTGCCTGAACTTGTTAGAATTGATGCAAGCTAGAAACCATATGAAAGATGAAACCAATATCACTCTACCAAATTAAAAGGGTGCCCTAACAAATGTATTTGACCAAATTAGAAGCAATACATGGCAACAGGCTAGAAATAATATGCAATATGCAACAAATAAAGGTGACTCGTCGTAAGTGATTGATGCAGGATACAGAAGAGAGGTGGTTTCATCTAAAAACAAGGTTAACACATAGATGTAGTGTGTACCAAAAATAGGAAGGCATGCCATATTCACAGGTATAGTGTGTAAACTAAGCAGATGCAATTTACCCAAATTAGAAGCATTACAAGCTAGACACAGTATGCAACATGCAACCACATATCACACTGCGAAGTTAGAGCAAGCACCTGTGATGGTGGTGTAGGGGAAGTGCGGTCTTCAGGTACAGAGCTACGTTCAATATCTTCATTTAGGCTTGCTGTTTCTTGAGAATCATGTGGAGAGGATGAAATTGCATTATTTATAAGAGTATTGCGTCTCATATTAACCCACGCGCGTGATTGTCTCATCATAAGCGATAGACGCAGGATACAGAAGAACAGTAGTTTGATGTAAGAACATGGTGTGATAGGTAGATGTAGTATGTACCAAAAACTGGGAGGCGTGTCATATTCACATGTATAATGTGTAAGCTAAGGAGATGCAATTTAACAAATTAGGAGCATTGGTGAGGGATACACAAGAAAAGTAGTTTGATGTAAGAACATGGTTAATAGAAAGACGTAGTATGTACCAAAAACAGGAAGGCATGTCATATTCACAGGTATAATGTGTTACCCTAATTAGAAGCATTACAAGGTAGACACCATATGTAACATGAAACCACATATCACACTGCCAAGTAAGAGCAAGCACCTGCGATGGTGATGTGGGGGAATTGCGGTGATCAACTAGAGAGCTACGTTGACTATCTTCATTTAGCCTTATTGTTTCTTGAGAATCATGTGGGGAGGATGATACTTCACTCTTTAAACGAGTAGGGCGTCTCACAGTAACCCACTCGGGTGATTGTCTCATCATAAGTGATTGACGAGGGATACAAAAGAGCATTAGTTTGATGTACAAACATGGTTAATAGACATATGTAGTATGTATCAAAAACAGGAAGGCATGTCATTATCAAAGGTATAATGTGTAAAGTAAGTAGATGCAATTTAACCAAATTGGAAGCAATACAAGCCAGACACCATATGCAACATGCAACCACATTTGACAGCGCGAAGTTAAAGCAAGCACCTGGGATGGTTGTGTGTGGCAATTGAGATCATCAACTGCAGAGCTACATTACTGTCTCCAACTGCTGACACTGCACCCATTAGAGCGCTGAAACGCTTAGTGCTTATCTTCGAATTACACTGGAGCGACTTCTGCGTCAGAGTCTGAAATACCCATGCATAAAAAAACAATAGTGTGAGTATGGGTGAAGTGTGTGCACAATTAGTACAGTGTAAAGGTAGCAGACAGCAGGTCGGTGAGAAATAAATGACGGGAGACATATGATAGCTCTACAACATGCATGGCACACTAAATTACTACATGATTCTATGAAAATGACAGTCGAATGAAAGCAAATAGGTCAGTCCATTTTTTCTGCACCATCCGATGTACAAAGAACGGGCAGATCGCCTTCATCTACCTCCAGCCAGTCAGTGTTGACGCTCTTCCTCGAAATGCCAGCGACCACCAGCCCAGTATTCCTCCCCTGTCTGTGCCCTCCCCTCGACCTCACCGCACCGCCGTGCTTGGCACCGCCCCTCGGCCATCCATTCAAGCCCCGCCGACCTCCAAATCGGGCGCAAGCAGCTCCTGCACCCCACACCACTATGATAGATACCAATGCGCCGCTTCCCTGGGGAACAGGCGGACTAGGTGCTCCGTGCGCCTAAGTGGGTGCTGCTTCTTTTAATTGCGGTTCGACTAACCCTGAATTAAAATCTTGGTGGGCTACTGACCTCTAGCAAAGGTGAAATAGTAAAAGGGAGGAAACCTTGTGCATTTAGTATCACGAAGAAGATGCAGTAAGAAGCGCTCAACTAGTTTCTTTCGTGGGATGAATACGGTGTGAGCGGAGACGTAAGATTTGCACGAATAAGGGAAGAGGAGTACCTCTTTCTGCTGGCAGTGTTGTGTCCCCCTTCTGTTTTTCCGACGATCTTCTTGTTGTTTGCCGGAAACCATAAGTTATGGAGGACGGTGCAGCCTTGGACGAACCCATGGCCAAGTTATTGAGTGTGGTGCGGTGGCCGTCTGTCAGCGGCGGGGAAGCAGATCCGAGGCGGCGAACGACGGCATAGCGGGAATAGCTCCGGTGCGGTGGACGGTTGCGACAGTGGAGCCGTAGTAGTGAGGTGCAGGACGGCGTGGTCAGAGTGGTTCTGGTACGACGCATGTCGGCGTCGTGGAGGCAGCTCTACCTCGGCTTCAGCTGCTAAGTCCTTGAGGGTGTTGCGGTTGCGGTTGCGTTGGACGACGACATCGGGGTACCCGCTCCGGCGTGATGGAGGAGGGCGGCGGTGGATTGGCCGCTATGGGGTGTAGGACGGAGGAGGCTGGGGTTTCGCGGCTGGTGGAGAGGGTGTTTTTGTGCCCATGGAGTATGAATGGGGAAACGGAGGGAGGCGGGGAACTAAGGGGGAACAATGTTTCGGTTTGAGACGCGCTTGTTTGAAATTTGGGGAAAGTTACAAACTTTACCCCATCTAAAATTTCGGACATAT
Organism: Triticum aestivum; assembly: GCF_018294505.1. NCBI lineage: Eukaryota > Viridiplantae > Streptophyta > Magnoliopsida > Poales > Poaceae > Triticum > Triticum aestivum. Next base: position 584,542,871 of record NC_057809.1, on the reverse strand, counting down.
TGCGGGTTGGGGGTTGGACAGTCATGTCAGGTGTCCCAAATGTGGGCGGGATATATTTCGACCGAGCGCATGGGTAGGCGCCCACGGCGTATGCATGCTTCTCGGAGGCGGTTGAGACTGGCGTCTTGGTGAAGTTACAAACCTACCCTGGTTTAGACCTTTGGACATCGGGCCGATAGGCTACATGGGCCAGAGTCAGGACAGTAATTTCCTACCACCAAAACATTAGTCTCGCGCGGTTTCGGGTGACCAGAGGCCTATTTGGCGCTTCGTTCAATATTTGGGAGCAGAAGCATTAACGTTTTCGGTTCTCTTGAATTGAACTTTCAGGATTATTCAAACTTCACAAATCTTTACTCTTGAAAATCCTAAAGCTACGATTATTTTGGAATGGAGGGGGTACATTTGAATATACATTGTACACGAGTATATATTAAAAAATATGCAACTTACCTCAGTTCATGCATGGTTCCAGATATAATCTCCTTGGTTGCAAAAAAAAGTTAGATATGCGTATGAGTATATATAGCATGTTCAAACTCACAACAAAGATGGATGCCCTCTTTTACATCTGATTTACAAATGCCATTATCTCGGGTTCAAATAGATGAATGCACTTCCTATGAATTCGAATCTTCGAAACCCACAACATGTTGAATTCGACATGTATTGTATTTCGTAGCTAGCAATTTGGAATGTATCCATGCAAGTGACAAATGTATAAAGTGCTTCACACTAACAACATGGAGTGCACTAATTAATGTTTATATATGAATTGCAAAAGCATCCATTGCCTGTATTTCAAACCGCTCTCACTCTATGGATCGATAATATGAAATAAACACATGCACATGCTAGAATTCAATAGAGTATGGGTGTCTGATAGACCGATTTTCATCCATACGCAATTTGCAAAATTCATGATCTCATCCAAAAATAATAATGCCATTTATATTTTAATTTAATGCGTAGAACTGCCTTTTACACGTAGATGCACTATGCCTCGCCCCGTTCTCACAAACGCGTTATATATCTCTCTATCTAACGCATAAGTGCACACACTTTATATGCATCATCATTTCTCTTTCACACATGCTCACAATCTCTCTCAGGGTGTCGGGGTGTCTCACGCACATGCTCTCTCTGTTTCTCTCTCTCTCTCTCTCTCTCTCTCTCTCTCTCTCTCTCTCTCTCTCTCTTTCTGACTACTATGTAGCACTCTTTTCACTAATCTCAGTTGGAAAACACTATTTCTCTCACATGCATATATACACATGCACGGTCTCTACTAGCCCTCTATACGCACATATATGTGCCTACGTGTCTCCTGCACGCACATTGTCTTTAGGCCTCTCTCGCACACATTGCCCCTCGACACACCTCTCTCTTAGTAGTCGGCAGATATGATTTCATCATATCATTCGGTAGGATATCTCTGGCTGTTAGGCTGGATGGTAATACGAGGCAAAGTTTTACCCTAGTTTGGATCGGACCCTTGCAGTTGAAGAAAGAGCCTACTCCTGGTACTGTATATTAGTGATAGGGGTGTGTACAAAGTACACATGAATACCAGGCATTGTGCGTGTGTGTATACTATCGACGAACTAGCCCCCAAGCTTGTATAACATACTAAGGGCCTAGGGTTACAAATCATATATAGCCGGCTTATCACCAGTGGGGATAGAGTCCTCCGCGCCCCTGGTAGCTTCATGTTGTACGCCGAGTCCTCCACATAGGTCTTCGTACAACACATCTCGGTCCAACCTATATGTGGCGCAGGATGGAACCGACCCATGAGTCTTCATGTTGACCCACCACAACTAGAAATGATGTGCCCACCACACCACACACGCAATCGGCCACTAAGAAAATAAGCATATACAATAGTACACCGGTATCTAGCTCATGATATGTCTCCATATTTTGTTGATGACACTAATGGACTTTGCATTTGATGTGTGCTCCGTATTTTGTTGACGGCACTTACGGTCATTGTATTTGAAGCGAAAGCATGATAGGTTGATATGGTCACTGGACTTCAGAATAAGCTCATCACGGTCACCACATACATTTTGTCGTGCTAACCAACAAGTGGTTGGATGGTTAGAGGACAGTGGTTTCTCGAGCCCACTAAGGTTAAAGTCCCGGTGCTCGCATTTATCTTGTGTTAATTTCAGTATTTTCCGGCGATGTACGTTCAGTAGGAGGAGACGTTCCACTCGACTACGAGGCACCTATGGTGACTTCGTAAAATCTCAAGATCATATATGCTGGCCCACTCTCTCGAAGGTGCTCATAGGGGTAGGGTTCGCGTGTGTGCGCTTATAGTGGTGAGTGCTTGCGCGTATATATGAGCCCTTGCGTCTGTACCGTGTTAAACAAATACATATCATGATTATACGGTCACTGGCTCACTCGTACAACTCCGTATGTTGTTGATGACACAATCAATTGACCAGTCAAACGTTCCATGCAGTGCAACTAGTATTGCACCATCGGGCGCGTAACCGTGGGGCCCACCTGTCAGCCCATATATGAAAGAAAGAAATGGTAGTTTGAGTCTGTACTATGTTAATAAAATAGGAGTACATTTTAGGGTGATCATACGGTCACTGGCTCACCATACAACTCCGTAATTTGTTGATAACACAATCGATCGACCAGTCAAACGGTCCACATTTAGCAGCGCACATTACCATAGGGCCCACCCGTCAGCGCGTATATGAAGGACAGAAATGGTAATAAATTAGTGGTCGGTGGGTATTCGAAGTCATGAGACCTCTGGTTGGCAGTAGCCGGCGGTTGGGGGCGTTCATTGGCCGGTGGGGTGGGGATCCCCAGAGAAAAAGCTGGGCAGGGGGGGCTAGAGGGATGGCCGGTGCGGCGGCGGACCTACGGTGGGGAGTGGTTTCGGGGAGGGCGGGCCGGCCGCGGGCGGCGGGGGCTGGCGGTTCGGCCGGTGGTGGCTGGCGGCTCAGGGGGGTGGAGTTTGATGATAAACTGGAGGCCCTTGATTTCGTATCCAACGGCTAGAAAATCTAATGACCAGAGATGAAAAAGTCAGTCGACTGATGTGTAGCCTCAGCCCACACGTACACATCCACGCACGCAAGACACGCACGCATGTAGGCATGCAACACTGACACGTACACACACACGCACGCATGCTAGCGTGCAACACTAACACGTACACATGCACTCACGAACACACGCACGTACGCACGCATGCATGCAACACTCAAACGTACCCTTGCATGCACGCAACACTCGCACGCCTGCATGCACACAGCACACGACGCAAGACACACGCTCAACCTATACGTGCATGCACCCTTTGTTAAGGACATGGATTGTTACGGGTATTAATCAATCTTATCTGTGATAAGCAGAACATTGATGTTTGCAGCGGTCTTTATGAATCACAACGTATCGAACGGGATATCAACATAGTAGGCTTAACTACATGAAAAAGATGACGTCACACTCAATGAACAATCATCGGTATATGAAATACCCACTTCTGACGGCCCTGGCCCACCAAAGGTTCCTCTGCTGTGCGCTGCCTACGTTGGGTCACTGACATGCATGCCATGCACCCAAAGAGCCCACACGTCAGTGGAAGAATGACATGGTGTCCTAGGTCAGAGTCGAGGGCGCCACTCGCGGCACGCCCGGCTGAACACGCCTCCGTGCCGCATTCAAACGCCTTCATGAAACCCGCCCGTGTGGAAGCCGAGAAACCCACTCTGGACACACGTTCGTTCATGACCGGGCCGACGTTAAACGCAACGCCGACCGAGCTCCTCCCGTTCGCCGTCTATTTAATCTCCTATTTAAATGAGACCAAACGCCGGCCAAGAATCACACACCTCTGCCGCTCCCCTATCTCCTCCACCATTTTGTCCACTCTTACAGTGGCTTACGAAGAGTAGTTATTCCACATCCAAGCCGGCTGGGTAGCCCGCCGGATACGAGCTATGCAGCTCGCTGATCCTCCTCCCTCCCCTCGCCCGACGGAGCCAGTTGCCGCCCCAATCCGGCACGCGGTTCAGCAACTCGCCGCTCCAGGCCAGCTCGACGAGGAGCGGCGCACGGGCATCGTTGCTACCATCCACGCCACCGCCTCGTACCGCGTCTCCCGTTTCTGTGGCCGAGCCTCCCATGCCGGCGGCCGCGCCATGCAAGCAGCGACAGAAGCCGGGTGCGCAAAGAGTGACGACTCGGTGGCCAGTGCCTCCGCGTCCGCCGCCATCATCGAGGATAAGTAGAACACGGGAGGCCGCCGCCGCCTGGGTCCCATGAAGGCCACCACGAAGGCGACACCGGCATACATAGCAGGTGTCTTGCCGGATCCTTTTGTTGCGAGGACCTTCATCGACCCCGCATGGGCTCCACGGAAGAGGGGAATGTTAGGATGAACTCGAGCTAGTGCTGGCCATGGCGAAGTAGTGGCCGGTGATGAACTCAAACCGGTGCCGGCCACCATCATCTTCGGCACCAGCCAATGATATCAGTTGGGCAGTGGGGAAGCGAGCCGTCCTTTGCGCTGAAGCATATACCTCCGGGGCTCCCAGCAGTCCGGTGATCGTGCTGCCGGACATGAGGAACACAAATCGATCGGTGGGCGACCATTTAGGCCTGGTATTATATACCTGTGTTGTCCAGAACTAGCACCGCGTAGTTCATTTGAATGTAATGAAATCCATCATGTTTGTATGAAAATCCGGTATTTTATATGATTTCTGTCGTTGTTTATATGAAATACCAGTTTGTCTACGTGTTTGCGTGAATTTTGTCCGGTTGGTTGAGTTGCTGTCATAATGTGTGTGGCTACGGTTGGATGGCGTAATTTACGGGTCGCCGGTCGGTCTGCAGGCGGCTCGGGCGGCGTTATGGGACAAAAAAACACAGCTCATGCGAGCTTGTCTCCAACGTGCGCGCTGGAGGATGCATGACAGCATGAGCACTCGAGCCATTCCTTGTTCATCGGTGGCATAGGCACCGGTGGACAAAAGGGTCGCCAATATTTTGGCTACCTCGGGCAAGATCCAAACAGCCCCTCCCAACAGATTCAAATCCCTCGTTCGCCGTGGAATTTTGCCATGTGTTGTTTTCATGGACTAGCAAGATGCCCGTGCATTGCACGGAACATCAAGATGCATTTTTTACAAACTCCCGCATGCATGCAAGGGATAATTAATGTCCTCCTTTGCTAGTACCACGAGGCAAACACCATTAATATTGCATCGATTAGTGTTAGTGGCCTTGTATATCTGCAAATTGTAATTTTGATAGTGTCCCCTTGTATATAAAAATGGAGGGAGAAAGATGAGAGATAAGGTGAGGAGGAGTGGGGCGTGGTGGTGACTGGTGGTCGGACTGGGCGGAGGCATGGGGATGGACGGCGCATTATGTCTAGGTTTGTATCTCTCTCACACACACCGACGTAGGTGGGGGACGTGCATGAAGAGAAGAGGTGCACGCACGGCGCACGTACTCCTGTCTCTTTCCCAACCACACCCGCGCGGGTACATGGTGGAGCTCATTTCTGTACGAAAAAGGCAGCCCACGTGGTAATTTGGCACGTGTACTGGTTGTCCACTTGGTGGAGGGAGGATCATCTACCACGGGTGAACAAACAAATTGCGACTTGACGCGTTATGTTAAATTAAAAAAGAGGCAAACCATTTGGGGCCTACCTTAGAGGCAAGGCTCTATACACTGGAGTACTTTTGATGTGTCCCGTCAACTTGCAGAACGAGGAGAAGCTTGCTTAGTACGCCGTCTCCCCCGCCCACGAGCGCGGTGGCTCGCAGGATGAGGTGAAGCTTGCTTACGAGTAGTAGTAGTACTACTACTACCACTGTACGCCTTTACGCCCGCTCCCTCGCCCACGCGCGCGGTGGCTCGCAGCATGAGGAGAAAATTTTACTACTCCCTCGGTTTACTTCTCGTCCCTACTACATACTTTGGTTAGTATTCCCTCCATTTACTTATACAAGGCCACTATAAAAAAATACATTTTGCTTCTATACAAGGCCACAAATAGTAATCGAGACAAAAGTTACTACTCCCTCCTTTCCAGTTTATGGCTCAATTTCAAAATCTCTCCAACCAAGGTAGACGGTGAGTGGTCGAATTAATTTCGTAGTTTGCACAGGTAATTAGTACGCTCGTTTTTCTCAATAAGTTATGTTTACTGAGGCATTAATTAGAATGAATGCATGAATGGCCACTAAATTTCCATGAACTTGCACATGCATTGGTTAGTTTCCTCTAGACACTGCTTGCGTCGGGTGATCTAACGCACCTTGAAATCCAACATGTAATGGTACTACTACTAGTATAGTAGAATTGAGACTTGTCAAACGGAAAAACGAATGTTTTTTAGATGAGCCCTATAAACCCTAGTGGGTACGTACTCCGTAAAAACAGATTTTTCCAAAACTAAGTCGCTCCCTTTCATGAATTCTGTAGTATACTCCTCCGTCGACGCTCCCTTTCATGAATTATGTACTTCCTGTCGCTGACATGTGGGACATATAGCAACCGGGTCGACGTGTCAAGCACCAAATAACAGTGCAGAACAGCAGGGGGGCGCACCCCACTCGTACCGGCCCAGTAGTAGTAATGAGAAATGAGACGTCAAATCACAATGCCGCACCTTCCCAGACGGACGAAGCAACCATTATTTCACACTTCGGTTCGCCATCATCTCAAACCATGTAGTATTTCTTCTGCCTCAAGAGGGACACGCGCATCGCCTTGGTACATCATGACACGTGGGACCGCATGACAGGCCATGCTCCCCCGCCGATCGCTTGGTAAAATCACCTCATTTTTACTATACTTCCTCCGTATCGGTTTACTACATGGCATGCACGTCGTTCTAGGTTGAGAATTTAACTGGCTATATATGTGATGAACAGTACTCTAGCCTTTTAAAAGATGTATACTTTTGTACAGTAGTACTATTGATGGATTACGCCATGGAGCAAAAATTGAAATTAAAAAAGGTGGTACATATAGAGAGCGCTCGTCGCCAAATTATGCATATAGTACTACTAAAAAAGCTAGTACGTGCTTAATTGGGGTGCTAAATTCTATTAAAGAAATACTAGTAGTATGTACATACTGAAGAGTTAAAGTAACGAGAAGAAACATAACATAGTTCTGCTGGGGGCTCAGCACAACACACCCCTCAAATTAAATTAAGCACACCTCAAATTAAACCTTGCAACTGTTCCGGTAGACACTGCATTAGAAGTTTAGAACCACCATGAGCAACGACACTGCCACCTTACCCGGAGTCCTCGTCCACGTCCTCAACTTCGTCCTTGTCCCTCTCCCTCTTGGCCGATACTTCTTTGCTTGAACCACACACTTGGTTGTTTCTCTTCATCCAACCCTCGTAGATATTGAAACAAAGGTAGCCATCCATTGCAGCGTAGTGGATGTGGTCTATATCTAGTACATTCCGCTGCCATGCATGACGATGAAACGTGTGATGAGGTTTCCCAGGTTTACGGTACGAAGGATGAACCATGGATCCTGCCAGGGTCAGCATTGAAGGCTGACGAGAGGGCACCAGCCGATTCTTCTGGAGGTCGAAGGGGTTGCCTACAACGAGGACTATCCGACTCAAGACTTCTTTGTCATTCTTAAAGTCTACAGTAATGAATTTCACTGTTTTGTCCTTGAGGAAGTTCTTAAAATCCTAGCACTCAACGTCGGCAATGGCATATGTGGTAGACCAAGCAAACGTTATGTACGCAAACCTGGATCACGGCGGGCTTCTTCCTCTCTTTGTCCTTTAGATCCTTCTCTGGTCCCAGGACTGTGGTGTACTCAACATCTAGCCCAGCAACCCACTCATCATCTGAGTTTTTGAACATGCGTCTGAAGCGAGAAAGGCATCCTTTCACCGTCGCGGAAGAACGGGTGTAGATGACATCGAACTCATCACTGATGATGGTTCTAACCTTGTACTCACCGCCGATCGTGGAGATTTGGGACGCCATGGATTTGGGAGGAGGGTTAGGATTAGTGGAACTGCCGTAATGTGAATGGACGGGACGACTAGGAGCGAACCGTCGTAGTATTGAAGGACGTGCGGGGACGAGTAGGAGAGAACTGCTAGCGTGCGAACGGCAGGGTAGTGGCTTTCCATTCTCCCATGATACAGGCTTCCGAGAGCCCTTGGATCTGAGATCGAACGGTTGCATGGCGTGATTCTAGACCTATGGGTGAATATCCTATCCTGGAGGGTTATTCTACAAATTTTCAGCAACTTAGCATGCGACCGTTTGATCTCAGATCCAAGGGCTGCCAGCAGCCCATATCATGGTCGCGCCTACCACGACCATTGCGTCGCTCGCGCGGTCGCGCCCTTGGAGATTTAACACGGTGTGTTAGGCTATATGATGTTGGCATGTCATACATAGTCATCACTTAGTCACTCATACTACAACAAGGTTGGCTATAAGTGTATTTTTTTACTCCTCTCTATCTCTTTCTTCGTAATGGAGGTGGTCAGGAATCGGGAGACTCACGCCGGTCGTAGCGCCGCAGTTAAAATGATAATGGCAAGTCAAATCATGGGGCCCACCTGTCCAGCAGTAACTCGCTGTCAAATCACATAGCCCTACGTTTGCAGCAGCCTACTCCCTCGTCTTCTCACGTCTCTGTCGAACCGACTAGGCGGAACTGCCCCGCCTACCGCATAGGAAAAGCCCCGCCCTCGACTTCTAAATACAACTGCATCCGCTTAAGAATCCAATGATATACTTTTTGTGATATAGTAACTCATATTTAGTTAGGCAAATGGATGACCTAGAACTCCGTGCAGGCCCTATAAACCGAGATGCCTAAAAATAAAAAAACCGAGACGGAGAGGGTAGTTCAGCACGTATCTTTTTAGATCAATATAGTCGGGATTCACCAAGGAGCAAAACCAAGTGGTAGGCTGCTCCTGTCGTGTTGGCGTCGCAACTCAAGCAGGGTCAGTCCGCACACGAAATGGCGACACACTTAACAGGACCCCTTTGGCCGACATGTGGCTCATCCACTGTCTTGTTCCACATGCGATGCACCAAATTATAGTTCGGAGCAGCGGTTGGAATTGGAGGCACCCCGGTCGTAGCGCCGCAGTAGTAGAAAATGAGCGATGAGGGGTCAAATCACAAAGCCCCACCTTTCCCGCATTAAGCTGGACGGACGAAGCAACTATCATTTCACTCTAGGGCGCAAGAGCATAAAGAAAAGAGAAAACAATGATGCATGCGGCAGCTACCTAGGGCACCCTAGGGTAGGGGTCTCCACTACATATCCTTTTTTTGAAAGCGCCTCCACTACAAATCGGCTTCTCCCTCGTCCTCTTGAAGAAAACCGATGATGAGTGCGGCGGTAGGGTTTGTAGGAGTACTACGGCGTGCGGGGCCACGTCGTAGTAAACGGGTTCGAGTCGACGCCTTAAATATGTGTGGGCCGCTTGGTTTTAAGGGAACGAGGCAGCATTTTGGGTTCGGGGACCAGTGGAGATATAGTACGTACAAAAAATTGTGGACGTAGGTTCTACCGAAAGGCAATGATGCATGGGCCCTGCATTTTGATACACCCAGGGCCGCGTGAAATTTGCTACTCTACTCAAAACTAGTAAGGTACACATGTATTGAACGCATGAGGGTACGAAACCAAATTATGAATAAATACACAGTATAGCATGTAAAGCTTTGAGTCATATATGCATGATGTAGATGTTCGTTTAGTTCTTATAGTTCATTTCATTCAAAATCAATTAGTTTTATAAAAATGTTAAGATTCATGGGGTTGTGCATTGTAAATCATAAAGTAAAAAACAAATAATGGCAATTTATTTAGAAAAAATAATCAATTATGATACAGAATATTCTAGAACAAAGGAGAAGTGCTTGTGTTTTGAGGTTTGTGCATTATGCTTAAGTTCAACCATGGAGTCTTCTAAAGTGTACATGTGGCAGATCTGGTGGAATGTTGATGATATCCAACGGAGAGTAGTGCTCGGATTTGCCTATCTCTGCACTGTCGGGTTAGCTTCATCTAGCGACCATCTTTCAAAGTTATTGGCACACTATATAGTTCTTGTGCCATAGTTGCATGTTTTGGAAAAAAGCTACTAGTGGGTTGTACTATCTATTTAGGAATAGAATATGTATACATGGAAGTTGTAGGGAAAGAGATGACATGGAGCATCTCAATTCCTATGAGTAGGGATTGGAAAAGAGGTGTCATTTGGTTCACATCATAGGAACTTTTCTATTGAATCTAGAGATGACATGTATCTCAATTCCTATGAGGAGGGATTAGAAAAGAGATGTAATTTGGTTCATATCATAGGAACTTTTCTATTGAATATACGCTAATGTATATTTTCCTTTGAAATTAAGGGAGTATAGTAATCCATTCATATGAACCAAGTGGCTCTAAAGCTATAGAAATGATGTCATGTTTATTTCCTTTGAAATGTGGAGTATATGAATCTATTCCTATGAACCAATTGGCTCTAAAGGAAAAAAATCCTATAAAAATCATATCATATAGAGTTCCTATGATATTCCTCGACACTAAAGGATGCTTCAAATTGCTGCGGGTGATATGATGGTCTTTCTTTGTAGACTCCTATCCCATCTTTATTGTTACCTCTCGAAGATGAATGAAATGATATATAGTGCATGGTATTCTACATGTGCAATTTGGTACACGAAAACTCGGTAAAAGTTTGCGAGGTTCGAATTTTCAATAAAGCTATATGCACTGCATTTCGGAACGGAGGAAGCATACGGCAGTTGCTAACACTCACGTGGAAGATTTGTGTGGAGGAGTGGCTGTTCTATTAAATGACATGGCAAAACTGACACTGTCAGATGCCGATCTAACGGTTCTTACGGCATTCGTCAGAAAAAGGCTTCTGGCGAACGTTTGTCGGATAATGATTTACGGACACATGCATTGCATTGATACATGCCCTGATGTCTACTACACAACCTTCATCTTGTAGACGTTGTTGGGCCTCCAAGTGCAAAGGTTTGTAGGACAGTAGCAAATTTCCCTCAAGTGGATGACCTACGGTTTATCAATCCGTAGGAGGCGTAGGATGAAGATGGTCTCTCTCAAGCAACCCTGCAACCAAATAACAAAGAGTCTCTTGTGTCCCCAACACACCCAATACAATGGTAAATTGTATAGGTGCACTAGTTCGGCGAAGAGATGGTGATACAAGTGGTATATGGATAGTAGATAAAAGTATTTTTAATCTGAAATTATAAAAACAGCAAGGTAACTACTGATAAAAGTGAGCGTAAACGGTATTGCAATGTGTGGAAATAAGGCCTAGTGTTCATACTTTCGCTAGTGTAAGTTCCCTCAACAATGATAACATAATTGGATCACATAACCATTCCTCAACATGCAACAAAGAGTCACTCCAAAGTCACTAATAGCGGAGAACGAACGAAGAGATTATGGTAGGGTACGAAACCACCTCAAAGTTATTCTTTCCAATAAATCCATTGGACTAGTCCTATAAGTGTCACAAACAGCCCTAGAGTTCGTACTTGAATAACACCTTAAGACACACATCAACCAAAACCCTAATGTCACCTCGATACTCCAATGTCACCTCAAGTATCCATGGGTATGATTATACGATATGCATCACACAATCTCAGATTCATCTATTCAACCAACACATAGAACCTCAAAGAGTGCCCCAAAGTTCTACCGTAGAATCACGACAAAAACATGTGCCAACCCCTATGCATAGGTTCATGGGCGGAACCCGCAAGTTGATCACCAAAACATACATCAAGTGAATCACGTGGTATCCCATTGTCACCACAGATACGCACGGCAAGACATACATCAAATGTTCTCAAAACTTTAAAGACTCAATCCGATAAGATTACTTCAAAGGGGAAACTCAATTCATTACAAGAGAGAAGAGGGGGAGGAGAAACATAAGATCCAACTATAATAGCAGAGCTTGCGATACATCAAGATCGTGCCAAATCAAGAACACGAGAGAGAGAGAGAGATCAAACACATAGCTACTGGTACATACCCTCAGCCCCGAGGGAGAACTACTCCCTCCTCATCATGGAGAGCACCGGAATGATGAAGATGGCCACCGGAGAGGGATTCCCCCTCCGGCAGGGTGCCGGAACGGGTCTAGATTGGCTTTCGGTGGCTACGGAGGCTTCTGGCGGCGGAACTCGCGATCTATTGTGCTCCCGGGTGTTTTTAGGGTATATGGAGATATATGTGCGGAAGAAGTATGTCAGGGGGGCCACGAAGGGCCGACGAGGGTGGAGGGCGCGCCCAGAGGGGTGGGCGCGCCCCCTGCCTCGTGGCCTCCTCGAAGGTCCCCTGACATGCACTCCAAGTCTTCTGGGATTCTTTCCTTCCAAAAATGAGTTCCGTGAAGTTTCAGGTCAATTGGACTACGTTTGATTTTCCTTTTCTTCGAAACCCTAAAATAAGGTAAAAACAGAAACTGGCACTGGGCTCTGGGTGAATAAGTTAGTCCCAAAAATGATACAAAAGTGTATAATAAAGCCCATAAACATCCTAAACAGTAGATAATATAGCATGGAGCAATCAAAAATTATAGATACGTTGGAGACGTATCATGCCCTCCTCTCTCTCACGCACATGCACCCTCATGAGTCACGACTCTCCCGAGTCCTCTCGCAGACTCGCACGTCGCACCCATCGTCTATCTGCAGGTAGACGTCACGCACATATGTGCTCTTCACACCCTACCCTTAGAACTTCTAAAAAACAAAAGACCACGCGCACATTTTATTTTAGCTCACACGTCACACACTTATACTATTACTCTTGCGGCGAACGTTCTTTGGGCATAGTATATTGTACTCTCACGAAGAGAAGCGGTGCACGCACGCACTAGTTCTCTCACACCCACTCACGGGTACACGTAGGAGCGCATTTTTTTGAAGCTGGTACAACAAAATCACTCCACTATATATAAAAGCAGGAGCCTTAGCGCTTGCTCTACTAGGGTTCCTCTCGTTCACTCTCTCATGCTCTCCAGATCTAAGCAACACATAGGTTTCCACACTCTCTCTCAGCTCACGGCTGGTCACAAATCCGGCCGGACAACCTCGACCGGGGTAGGGGTGTAGGTGCATCGTTCACGCTGTCGTCGGCGGCGAGGGAGAAGACCAACGGCAGCCCGCGCATCCCGATCGGCGGCCGTGTCGTTCTCTCCGAGAGAGCGCCGGCTCGGGAGGGCCTCCGACCCCTTCTTCCTCCCTACGGTATTGTGGCCAAGATGTGGCCTCCCGACGCCGTCTTTGCCACATGCCAACGACCCTCAGGTATATATTCCTTCGAAACCTGCCTTGCTCTACTGCCCCAGCTCCCTTCGTGTGGATCCTTTTCTACTTCCGTCCGCTGTTCCAAAGCCACCTAGACTTCTACTATTATTAGAAGAAAAGCTAGTTCATACAGTCGACTCAAGGCGTTGGTTCAAACAGGGAAGAAAGTGGGAAAGCTGTAGCATGAATCTAGGACTTGGTTCTAAGAGGAAATGGGGGAAAGTAGTAATATCTGTCACTGTTTAAATAACCGTATTTTGTATTTGCGCAAACAGGGATGTTTGTCTCCATATCGTTTCGGGATGTCTGTCTTCATATCGTTTCTATCCGCGCAATCAAAATCACACACCTCAGTTTTAGTACAACTGTGCAAAATGAGATGGCTATCCCTCGTTGCCTTCGTCTAACCTCCCGTCCTCAAGATATCCCTATATTGGTAGTAACTAAGGTAGAATGACCAACGCAATCTAAAAGAAGCTGATTCGTATGTTTTACTTCCTGATTGCAGTGTAGGGACGAGCGAAAACAACTGCATCCTAGTCCAGAATGCAGTTTCTACCAGTTCATCCATGGACCGAGGACTAGCTAGCACGGCTGCACGACGGTTTTTTGGATAGGTGCGCGGAGAAGAGGCATTGTGGTCTGCTTATTTCTGCAAATAGCGGTGCTCAAATTTAGTAGAATGCACAAGCATTTCAGCTGGTCAGTACACTGCATGGTTCAGTTCAGCATTTCAGCTGGTCAGTACACTGCATGGTTCAGTTCAGCATTTCAGCTGGTCAGTACACTGCATGGTTCAGTTTAGCATTCCAGCTGAGACCACAATTATAATTGGTTATTCTGGAATGAGAGAACCTAACCCTGAATGGTGGAAACAAGAAAAAACCAGAGTGAACTCCAGGAAATTTAAGCCTGCCGGGAGGCCCTTTGCTCAGAGAAGCCTTGCTTGTTTTTTCCTGATCTGTAAACCTTCTCACAACTTTGTCTTTTGCTGTGAACTAGTATATGTTAGTTATGTTCTATGAATCATTGAGATGTATAAAATTGCTTAACTTATGCTTTTCAAGTTTTTTATGAAGACGAGTTTGATGTGAGTGTTCCACATGAGCACTGGACTAGCGTGTGAACGTTTGGAATTTATTACATTGTGGCCTCAATTAACTGAATGAACCACTGTAACAAGATACACAGTTGCTTATATGTCAGATAGCAGATTGTTGATTATTAGCTGGTCGATAGCCTAGTGTTGAAGCGAGCTGAGCCAATGTGCCGTGTTTTGCACAACTGCTTACAAGTGGGGTAGCACCGACAGTGTTTACAAGTACTTATGTATACGTCAGCGCACGGTTCTCGAACGTGTGCTCTATTTCATCAAAACACACACTGCTCGTATGATAAACCATGACAACTTATGTCTTACCATGCCATATTCATGAAAAAACTAGTGAGGACGCATCTATTTCGGCAACAATTTCGATGGTTCTTAAATGATTCACGGGCACACAAAAGTAGCAGTAGTTCCCATAGACGGATTCAAAAAGAGTACTAGCCCCAGAGGGGTTGATAACAGTCAAGGTTCGGATAATTAGACACAATCCAAACTACTATTAAACACTAGCTTGGGCAACTATTTCATGCCTCGATCTAATTTGGGCTGGACACAAGACGGACCTTGCCATGAACATCATCGAGGACGTCCCGCAGCAGCTCAATCTTGTGAACCTTCATGAAGACAACCTTGTGGCCTTGCCACTGAGAAACTTGTTTGTGGAGGCATGCCACATCATCTTCCTGCGTAAGATTGACAAGAACAGTATGCCTCACAAACGAAGGAGTAGCTTTGAACTTCTTGTGCTTCAGTACACCCTGGACAACACGCCTGACAACAATGAGGCTAGAATACAACTCTTCATTGGTATAACTGCAAATGGCTTCCAGGATCCAACAGCCTAAGAACTCTATTTTCCGAGTGTGTATATTCAGGTTGTCCGCCTCATAGCGAGTGACATGTACAACCACACAATCCTTGTCTGCATCAGGGCTCTAATTGAAATAGAAACAAATTTTGAATTACTTTTTAGTATAAGAAACACAAGTTATTTAAACCACTATGTATAGCATGGCATCGAAGCTAATAAAATTTTGCATTATTAATCACCACATACTTCCTTTTCTAAAAAAATCACCACATACTTAGATGAAAAACCACAATCGAGATCGGCAAAGAAGGAAATCACCTTG